>NC_137054.1:39236946-39384446 GCF_032717465.1 Coenobita brevimanus
ACGTCAATCGCTCTTGAGTAAAAACTCAACAAGTTGGAAACACATGACCTTTCACTTCTAAATCCAAACTGGCTATCAGCCAAAATATTCACCTCTTCCAGATATTTTATCCATCTATCTTTCAGAATTCTTTCGCACAATTTTGCGACCATGCTGGTTAGGGACACTGATCTATAATTCAGGGGTTCTTCCCTGTTTCCTCCCCTATAAATTGCTACCACATTTGCCCTTTTCCATTCTTGAGGCACTTTCCCTTCTTTCAGAGAACACACAATTGATCTGTGAATCTTATCCGCCAGTTGTTTTCTGCATTCCTTCAGAACCCAATTAGAGATTCCATCTGGTCCTGGGGCTTTCCTTACATCTTGAGTTTCCAGTAATTTATACACTTCCTGTACTTCCACTTTTATATCTTTTATCACTACATTTCTAGTCACTCCCTCCCCTTCCACAAACTCCTTTTCATTAGTGAAAACTGATTGGACACATTTGATCATTATTTCTGCTTGCATTGCTGCATGTTTATAGACCTCTCCTTCTGCTTTCAGTTTGATGTTTCCTTCCTTTTGTTTCAGTTTGCCATTGACAAACCTATAAAACAGTTTGGGTTCATCCTTACATATATCTATTATACCTTTTTCTAAGTTCCTTTCTTCGTCTCTATGTATTCTTGTGTATTCATTTCTAGTTCTTTTATATTCTTCCTGTGTTCTGCTGTTACCTCTCTTTCTCCAATTGTTCTACGCCGTGTCTCTCTCTTTTTTTGCCAACATGCACCTCCTATTAAACCACTCCTTTTTCCTGTTTTCTTTCCCCCTTACTCTTAGCACAAATTTTTCCACTCCCGAATTATAGAGGCCTAGAAAAATATCCCACTTCCTTTGTATCTCTCTTGTTTCTCTGAATTTTCTCCAATCTGCATTTTCGAAAAATTTTCTCAATCCTGTAAAGTTTGCTTTCCCAAAGTTGTATCTTCCCTGCCTATAAAGCTCGTCTCTTGGCTCCACGTTCCTTGTTATCATCTGGAACTCAATGATCACATGATCACTTTTTCCAATAGGACACAGATATTTCAAGGATTCTATTACATCGGGTTCTTTGGTAAACAGTAAATCTAGTCTTGCTGGTGTGTCCTCACCTCGGAACCGTGTCTCTTCTTTGACCCATTGCGTCATCACATTGTTCATTGTTATATTTAATAATATAGTGCCCCACGAATCTTCGTTGCCTCCTGAGTCCCATTCCTCCCAATTCACCACTTTACAATTGAAGTTACCTATTAAAATTATGTTGTTGCTTTTCTCAATTATTTTCTGTAAATAACTAGTCATGTTTGACAACATTTCCTGGTATTCATTATCATTCCATGCTCTTGTCTTAGGGGGAACTTACACTACTGCCATATCTCCCTTGCTATTCTCTCCAGTTTCTAATTTCATATTTATCACCGGCCCTGCCTTCTCCCATTTCCACGGCATCTACATTTATGTTGTTCTTCACTGCTATCATCAGTCCTCCTCCCGTTTTTTTCTTTTTTGTTTCTTCTCCACAGTTTGTATTTACCATCTCCTATATGAACATCAATATCTTCTCTTAATTTGATCTCTACAAAGCACATAACATCAGGTTCATGCACCCCCAAAAAATCGTTGATTTCTAGCTTTGCCGATATTAAACCATCAACATTAGTATATGCCACATTCCAATTATTTTTGATGTTTTTTATATCCTCTTTTCTCCTCTCTGCCGGTACCACTTCCAAAATTTCTGATCCATGACTCTCCAATAAAACACGGTCTTCTCTTCCTCCGTTCTCTGTTCGTTTCTTACCTTTGCGTCCTTTACTAACTCCTTTATTTTAGCTCTTTCTTCCTCATTTGCATCTCTCCTTAACCAAACATTTTTGATCCCTTCCTTGTCTGATAATTTCCATGTTCTACTGATAGTTTCGTTTACTGTTGCCTGAGAATTAAACTTTACCTTCAATGGCCTTGCCCTTCCTCGTACTTTCCTAACCTAAACAGCTCTTCAGTCTCTTCTAGAGCTTCGATGTTTTCCTCCATGACTGCTGATATTATTTCGTGTGTGTGTGTGTGTGTGTGTGTGTGTGTTCTTACCTAATTGTATCTTTACAGGAATGAGTCAAGCTCGTACTGTCCCGTGTCTTAAACCATATTTATCGTACATATCCTTCAATTTGTGAATTGTTTTGGCACACACTATTTCATTCGGTAGTGCATTCCGCTGATCAATTGCTCTATCTGGGAAACTAAATTTCCTTACGTCTTCATCACCTCTCTTTTTATGCAGTTTTTTGCAGTGTCCTCTTGTTGATGCTTCTCCATATGTTAAGTAATCATTTATGTCTATTTTCTCCTTCCCTGCTATGCATTTATATAGCATAATCATGTCACCTCTTTTCCTTCTCTCCTGTAGTGTTGGTAGATTCAGTTTATTTAGTCTTTCTTCGTAGCTTTGGTCCCTTAAGCTTGGTATCCATCTTGTAGCGGCCCTTTGAACTTTTTCAATCTTGTCTATATGCTTTTTGAGATGAGGACTCCAGACTATTGATGCATATTCCAGGGTTGGTCTAATGAATGATGTTATTATCCTTCTTAGCATGTCTTCATTTATGTATGTGAATGCTATTCTCATATTCTCTCCTGTAGTGTTGGTAGATTCAGTTTATTTAGTCTTTCTTCGTAGCTTAGATCCCTACAAGATCCCATCTTGTAGCGGCCCTTTGAACTTTTTTAATCTTGTCTATGTGTTTTTTGAGATGAGGAGTCCAGACTACTGATGCATACTCCAGGGTTGGTCTGATGAATGATGTTATTATCTTTCTTAGCACGTGTTCATTTATGTATGTAAACGCTATTCTCATATTGGCAAGTAGTGTATACATGTTCCGTACCTTCTCACTGATGTGGTCAGCCGGAGATAGTCTGTTATTGATAATCACACCTAGGTCCTTCTCTCTTTCTGATGTGTGTGTAGGGTTTTATTTCCTAATGTATAATCCCAATCAGGTCTTTTTCCACTTTTACCAAACTTGATTACATGACACTTGTCCACATTGAATTCCATTTGCCATGTATTACTCCATTCATGAAGTTTATTTAATTCTTCTTGTAGCTCTTTACAAGAGTCTGTGTTAGTAATTCTCCTTTGTATTTTTGCATAATCTGCAAACATATTTAGATAGCTTTCATTTCCAGTGTTACTGTCTATATCATTTATATACAATAAAAACATGATTGGTGCCAGCACTGAGCCCTGTGGTACTCCACTAGTCACTTCTTTCCATGATGAGTAATTTCCTTAGTACTGTTCTCATTTTTCTTTTCATGAGAAAATCTTGCATCCAACAATACAGTTTGCCTCGAATTCCTCCTTGATGGTACAGATTCCATAAAAGTCTTTGGTGTGGTACTGTGTCAAATGCTTTCTGAAATCTATATAGATACTGTCCACCCATCCTTCTCTTTCCTGTAATGTGTCTGTTACTTTGTCATAGTAGCTCAACAGATTAGTAACACATGATTTTCCTTTTCTGAAACCAAGCTGTCTTTCTGTTATCATATTGTGTTCTTCTAGATGATTTACCCAAGCTTTTCTTATAAGCTTTTCTAATACCTTGCTAACAACACTGGTCAGTGATACTGGTCGGTAGTTGAGTGGATTTTGTCTATTTCCTTTCTTGAATAAGAGGACAATATTTGCTTTCTTCCAAATATCGGGTAGTTTACCTTGACTCAAAGATTTCTTGAAAATTAAAAATAATGGTTTACTTAACTCTTTTGCACATTCACGTTGTACCCAACATGTGTGTGTGTATTTACCTACCTAGTTGGTGTGTGTGTGTGTGTGTGTGTGTGTGTGTGTGTGTGTGTGTGTGTATACCTACCTAGTTGTAGTGTGTGTGTGTGTGTGTGTGTGTGTTTACCTACCTAGTTGTAGTGTGTGTGTGTGTGTGTGTGTGTATTTACCCACCTAGTTTTAGTGTGTGTGTGTGTGTGTGTGTGAGGGGCGTCATTTCAATTTTCCTTGGGGGGGAGGGGGCATAGGCTATTTAGGAGGCCCCCCTACTTCCACTTCACATGGGTGGGGTGGCGAGCTAGAATTTTGAAGCCACATGCAAAGCTGTATTTAGAGAATTAAAGCAGTAAACTAATATATATACTTATATAATTATTTGTTAAACCAATTACTTCCTGAAAGACACTAATGGATATTCTGGCATTGGCAGTATTTATGTGTGAAGTTGAATATGTAATTGAAAGTGCATGGTAAAGTACAAATCACTGCATTATATGCTAATGACCTTGGATAATAGACCAAACAGCAATTAAAATATTTGTATTGGTGAAAGCTTAAACTGACTTTTTTCTTACAGCCTAATGAAAAGATAATTACTATGAAATTGAGAATGAAAAGAGGTAAATTTGTAACTGAATTAAAAATGGAAAGCTTTTAGCTTACTAGCCCCTAAAATACCATGAACCATAAAAAGTAATGTGAAAAAGTAAGCTCTACACTAAGAGGTGGGAGAAACAAAATGATGGTTTCAAATTTGGAAGAGGCTCACGTAAGAAGAGTATATTAATTTATGAATTCATTAGAGGAAATTGAAAATTAAACTACGTATATTTAATGCATTGAAAAATTTATAAACTACTGCAACAGTGGATATCTCCGTGATCTCTTAGTTGCAATGTTATCAACCAGGGTGTTAAAGTTTAGATTTTTTTCAAGTTCCTTTTCTGAGGCCATAAGTAGCAAGTCACTTAAGTGATCATTTCTCATTGAGATTCTTAGATATGTCTTGACTAAGCTAAGTACTGAAAAAAGTCGTTCATTGCCTGCAGTAGTTACTGGAAGGAGGAGAAGAATTTTGATAATTTTCACTATTTCTGGATACGCACAACTAATGGTTTGAGTTCATATAATTAAAACAGATTCTTTGGCTTGTCACTCTTACTTAGAAAATGTCTTTTTGCAACAGATATTTGGGAAACTAGAAGAATTTTGTCTATGTATATATCTTTGTAAGACTGTACTATAATAGAAAGCTTCTCATATTCTAGAAAGTCTCTGGAACTGTAATCAAGTGTATTCTTTGCTTCTGTTAGGGGCATGTTTCGTGTGAAGCGAATATCAAGCTATGAGAGAAATCTATCAAAATAGGTTCATTTGATTTCAGTCTTTGGAGCAGTGGAAGTATTCACCTCATTCCTCTCTAGAGCTGAATAATTTAAGAAGCTCTTTAGTCCTGATGATACCTTCTGAATTCTCTTAGGCTTAGGACTACTCAACTGATTCGAATTTTCCAAGTTGGTATCTACCTCATATGTTGAAACAAAATCTTTAACTTTGTCAAAAATATCAGAGAAAGCCTCGTCCTTTCTCAAGACCTGCAATTCCTTAATAGTTGACTGTATGGGAAAGAAAGCATGATAATTATAGTAAGGCTTCCTCTGCTTGAAGCTGATCTGATAAACTATTGGTAACTCTAAGGACTTGTTCAGTAATATGTAGATTCATTACGAACCTGAAAGACTAACTTTTTGTATAGTCCATTTGCTTCTGCCGCAGCTTCTGAATCAGAACCCTCTGAACTGTATGAAACACTGATAGCAGACTTCCATAGCGAAGCTTAACCTTTTATATTGACCTATAATAGTAAGACCATCTATTTATAGTAGGTCTTTCTAGTGTCAAAACCTGAAGATCTTCTGCTTTCTGTGCCTCTGTGAAAAGTTGGTTCCCTGTGTTACTGTTTAATAAATGTGTAAAGTGTGTTAATAATTGAAAAAAAAAAAGAAGAGACGCCACTGGTATTCTTTATGCAGTCGCCCAGTACTAAATTCAACCTGTGTGCATGGCAATGTATGTATACTGCTTGGGGAATTTTATCCCGTAGTGTTGCTTGAATCCCGCTAGAGCATCCACTCATTACACTAGCACCATCATAGCACTGAGCCACACACTTGTACCAAATTTAGCCAGAATGTGTTCTATATAAAATCAGCTAAACTTGCAGCATCAACCTTTTCCATGTGATAGGTTCCAATGACATGTTCTTTCACAATACCCTCTCTAAAGTACCGCACAAGAATAGTCGTCTGTTCCTTTTTTGACAAGTCTTTCCTTTCATCAACCATAACTGAAAAGTACTTTGCTTCTTGTGCTTCAGCACAAATTGTGTCCTTGATATGTCTTCCATCAACTGATATCAACCCATTCTGATCGAACTAACTTTTGTTTTAGAGAGGGATTTGAGTCAGCAATTAGGTGAAAAATTTCTACAAAATTTGCTGAATTTAATGTATCAACACCCTTATTATGTCCACGAAAAGACAGGCTTTGCCTTCCTGGTAACGCAGTGACTTTTAAAAGTAACTTTACATGTTCCTTGTAGTCCTCAATTTCTTGTAGCCTAGCTGAAGATAGAGAAGATGTTACAGACTGAGTGAACCTGACTGAATATCCTTGACACTGGACCAAGCGATCATACTATTAATGTGTCTTTCACTTGCCTGATATTGTTTGAGAAGGGTACTGGTACGGTATCTTTCCATTTCCTTGTTCCAGCATCAATAATCGGTGTCCTACCTAATACTTCCTCCTTACGAACAGATGCTCCAGCAAAGTGCTTACATCGAGAGCAGTAACATTCATCTTGAGAGACCGAGTATTCTAACCAAGAAAATATATCAAAGTAGGGACTTCTAAATGTCCTATTATTCTGATTGCTTGGGTAGCTTGGCAATTTTGGCTGCCTGGGTTTATCATAGGGGGACTTAGATATATCAACTGCTTGTGTCGCTGGAGTTTGTGATGTGGATGGACTGTCTTTTGTATCTGTTTGATCTTGGTTCAGTGCAACAGTCTATATGTGCTAATGTGACTTCTGCTTCATCAATAGAAATAAAATCTGAATCTTGACTTGGGGATGATGTAGTGGCTAAGTCAGTACTGTTAGTCGCTTTAATGGCAGAATATATATATATATATATATATATATATATATATATATATATATATATATATATATATATATGTGTGTGTGTGTGTGTGTGTGTGTGTGTGTGTGTGTGTGTGTATATATACTGTACATATATACGTTTCCACTATATAGGATGATGATGCCTGTAGAGCTTCAAGTTCTTCAACCAGTAAAGCAACGCCCACTTTGGGAACCACTGATCTAAATGAACTCTTAAGACTCCTACCCTCAGGTACGTACTTCCTAAGGTGAACAAAAGCTATTAATGATAGCCAGAATACAATAAAAAAGGTGGCCAGAATACAATAAAAAAGGCAGCTAGATACTGAAGTTAACTGAACAGTGGGCTAGGAAGATATTTACATTGACATCCTTTACTATACCTAGTAAATTATTGTGATTATTACACACACACACACACACACACACACACGCACACACACACACACACACACACCGCTCGCTGGTGCAGTGGTAACGCTCTCGCTTGCCAACTGGCGGACGGGAGTTCGCGCCTCGCTCAGGTTGCGAAAAGTTTCACTGACGAAGTGGGTGGTTACTGTCCCCCTTGAGCAAGGGGACGGGTGTGTGTGTGTGTGTGTGAAGGTCACAGCCTTGCCCTTAGATCGGACTATATGAGCTCTCAGCTCCCTTCCGGGAGGGTAAAAGCTGACGATCACGACCATCAAGTGATCCTGACCAACCCGGTGAATTACACACACACACACACACACACACACACACAAGATATATCTCACTCAAAACGTATTGAGGCTAAACGCAAATTATTTTTTATTTCACGGTGTTAACCTTATATATATATATTTTTTCATTAACTGTAGTTGATTTGGAGGCCCCCTTAGAAAGCCTGGGGGAGCGAGCGCCCCCCCCAAATGACGCCCCTGGTGTGTGTGTGTGTGTGTGTGTGTGTGTGTGTGCGTGCGTGTATTTATCTACCTAGTTCTGGTGTGTGTGTGGGTGTGTGTGTGTTCTTACCTTACCTAATTGTTCTTACCTAATTGTATCTTTACAGGAATGAGTCAAGCTCGTACTGTCCCGTGTCTTAAACCATATTTATCATACATATCCTTAAATTTGTGAATTGTTTTGGCACACACTATTTCATTCGGTAGTGCATTCCATTGATCAATTGCTCTGTTTGGGAAACTGAATTTCCTTACGTCTTTATCACCTCTCTTCTTATGCAGTTTTTTGCAGTGTCCTCTTGCTGATGCTTCTCCATATGTTAAGTAATCATTTATGTCTATTTTCTCCTTTCCTGATATGCACTTATATAGCATTATCATGTCACCTCTTTTTCTTCTCTCCTGTAGTGTTGGTAGATTCAGTTTATTTAGCCTTTCTTCGTAGCTTAGGTCCCTTAAGCTTGGTATCCATCTTGTAGCGGCCCTTTGAACTTTATTAATCTTGTCTATATGCTTTTTGAGATGAGGACTCCAGACTGTTGATGCATATTCCAGGGTTGGTCTAATGAATGATGTTATTATCCTTCTTAGCATGTCTTCATTTATGTATGTGAATGCTATTCTCATATTTGCAAGCAGTGTATACATGTTCCATACCTTCTCGCTGATGTGGTCAGCCGGAGATAGTCTGTTATTGATAATCACACCTAGGTCTTTCTCTCTTTCTGATGTGTATAGGGTTTTATTTCCTAACTTATAATCCCAATCAGGTCTTTTTCCACTTTTACCAAACTTGATTACATGACACTTGTCCACATTGAATTCCATTTGCCATGTACTACCCCATTCATGAAGTTTATTTAATTCTTCTTGTAGCTCCCTACAAGAGTCTGTGCTAGTAATTCTCCTTTGTATTTTTGCATCATCTGCAAACATATTCAGATAGCTCTCATTTCCAGTGTTACTGTTTATATCATTTATGTACACTAAAAACATGATTGGTGCCAGCACTGAACCCTGTGGTACTCCACTAGTCACTTCTTTCCATGATGAGTAGTTTCCTCTTAGTACTGTCCTCATTTCTCTTTTTATGAGAAAGTCTTGCATCCAACAAAACAGTTTGCCTCGAATTCCTCCTTGATGGTACAGTTTCCATAAAAGTCTTTGGTGTGGTACTGTGTCAAAAGCTTTCTTGAAATCTAAATAGATACTGTCCACCCATCCTTCCCTTTCCTGTATTGTGTTTGTTACTCTGTCATAGTAGCTCAACAGATTAGTAACACATGATTTTCCTTTTCTGAAACCAAACTGTCTTTCTGTTATCATACTGTGTTCTTCTAGATGATTTACCCAAGCTTTTCTTATAAGTTTTTCTAATACCTTGCTTACAACACTGGTCAGTGATACTGGTCGGTAGTTGAGAGGATTTTGTCTATTTCCTTTCTTGAATAAGGGGACTATATTTGCTTTTTTCCAAATATCAGGTGGTTTCCCTTGACTCAAGGATTTCTTGAAAATTAAAAATAATGGTTTACTTAACTCCTTTGCACATTCTCGTAACACCCAACATGAAATTTCATCAGGACCACTTGCTTTTCCTCTGTCTAATCTACTTAACTCCTCCTGTATTACTTTTTCTGCTATTTGTATATCTGGTAGTATGTGTGGACATGCGTGTTCCACATAGTCCCTCTCAAAATTTTTTTCTTCTGTAAAAACTAATCGGAAATTCTTATTTAGTGCTTCACAAATATCTTTCTCTTGTGTATAAGTGATTCCCTCGTCCGTAATGGATTGTATTATATCTTTTACTTTGGTTTTCCTTCTGATATAGCTGTAAAACAGCTTTGGTTGATCACTACTTTTATTTATTATATCCTCCTCAAACTGTTTTTGGGCTTCCCTCCTTATTCTTGTATAGTCGTTTCTTGCCTGTTTGTAATTATTATATGCCCTTTCACTATTGTGTCTTCTGTATCTATTCCACAACAAATCTCTTCTTTCTTTTGATTTTTTACATTCTGTATTGAACCATTTCTGTATTTTCTTATCTGCTTCTTTGTGCTGTGGGATGTACTTCTGGACTCCTATTTCATAAAATTCACAGAATTTTTTATATACAGCATTTAAATCTTGTCCTCTAAGCTCATTTTCCCAATCAACTTCTAAGAAATACTTCTTTAGGTCTTGATAATTTCCCTTTTTATAGTTTAGGCTCTTTTTGTAACTGTCATTACTGTTTACTATGTCATATGCTATCCTGAAGTTATAATTTAGTACTGCGTGATCGCTTTTGCCGAGTGGAGGGTGATATATTAAACTGTCAATGTCATTTTCTTGCCTAGTAAATATTAGATCTAGCACTGAAGGTACATCAAGTCCTCTTTTTCTAGTGGTTTCCCTCACATGTTGCGCTAAGAAAAACTCTTGTACGAGATCCAGGAGCTTTTGGTCCCAACAGCTTTCTTGGCTATTTATATCTAGAGTATTCCAATTTATATTTGTATTGAAGTCCCCAGTTAGTATAATTCTTTCCGATTTCTCTTCCATTTTATGTAGCAAGGATCTTATACTCTGAATTGTACTCTCTGCCAGGTCCTCATATTCGTCTCTTTCCCATGTGTTTGATCTGGGTGGCATATACAAATTGGCTACAATTACTTTACCTTCAGATGTGTCGATCTCTACTGCAATCAGTTCTACTTGTGATGGTATATCTAGGTTTATTTCCTTGACTTTTAGATTTTTCTTAGTTAATATTATAATTCCTCCTCCTTTTTTTAAATCTCTGTCTCTTCTCCATATATTGTATTCCTCTAAGTTTAGTATGTCATTGGATCTCCTTGGTGTTAATTTTGTCTCAGTTAGGCATATTATTTGTGGTTCATTTTCTCTGACATAATCATTCATCTCTAGTAATTTAGATACCATTCCATCCACATTTGAGTACATCAACTTTATCATCTTGTTTATATACTTGTCATGACATGGTTCTACTAACTTCCTCCTTTTTCTTCCATCCTGTTTGTGTACCACTTTCGTACCTGCAATCCTATTACTTTGTAAAAAAATTTCTTCTTCTCCTCTTCTGATCTTCCCTCATTTTTTGTTTTTGCTTCCTCCCTTTTCTCTTTTAGTAATTCCAGTTCCTCTTGTGTTAGGCATCTTTTTATCCATACGTTTTTGAACTCCTCTTTTTCCATAAGATTCTTTGCATTTTTTAGTATCTCTTCCACAGTGTTTACACTCTGGAAAGTCACCTTTAGAGGTCTTGTCTTGCTTTTCTCGTATTTCCCTAACCTTTTGTGTTCCTCTATGTCTTTACTACAGATTTCCTCTGATACTTCTTTCAGTAAGCTCATTACATTTGCCATCTCCTTTTTGTCTCTAGTGATCTTGTTTTTAATTTCTTCTTCTTGTATACCAGTGATTACTATTGATTTATTTATTTTTACTGAATCTCTGACTAACTTTGGATTGTTTTGGATTATTCTTTTCACTTTTTAATGCTTTTTTCCTCCACCCTTGTTTCTAAGTCTTTCTTTACTTTCACCATTTCAGCATACGTGGTTTCTACATCATTTTTGTAGCTTTGCACAGCTTCATTCACCTGTGTTATCTTCTCCTCAGTATCACTGCTCTGGTCCATAAGACTGCTTGCTTGTCTAATTGTCTCTGTGTCATTTTTTAACTCTTCCATAACACTCTCGTGATTGACTACTGTACTTCCCATTTCACTCACTTTCTTCCTAAGCGTATTCAATTCCACTGTTAGTTCACTGATGGTTGTGTCTTTCTTATTGGCCTCCCTTCCTAGTTTTTCTATCTCTTCCTTTTGCAAGTGCATTTGCTTCTTTATTTCATCAATTTCATTTTTGAAAGCCATTTCTAGTTTGTGTACACGTTCAACCAGTCTATTGTAAGTCTCCACTTCAACCAGTTCTTGGTAGAAATCATCATTTTGCTTTTTACTTTTATCCCTTTTCTTTTCCAAATTTGTTTTACTGAAGTATGTATCCATTTTATAATACTAAATGAACAGAGTATGTACTTACAAAGTATGCACGCTTTCCCCGTGTTGCTGTAGTATAAACAAACCCAGCTGACTCAACGCATCATGGTTCTTTGTTGTTTGAACCAGTCTTATTTAAACTTATTTCTTTACCTTTTAATAATGAAAAATCATTTAGTCTAACCTGGTACAGAGCTTGACTCATTCAAAGATACTAATTTAGGTAATTGCCACTGGCCGTGTTGTTTTGGTACGGAGCGCCGATGTCCGACGTCTGCATCTGATGACTCCCTGTGTGTGTGTGTGTGTGTGTGTGTATTTATCTACCTAGTTCTGCTGTGTGTGTGTGTGTGTGTGAGTGTGTGTGTGTGTGTATTTATTATCTACCTAGTTCTGCTCTGTGTGTGTGTGTGTGTTTGAGTATATGCATTCATATATATATATATATATATATATATATATATATATATATATATATATATATATATATATATATATATATGTATGTATGTGTGTGTGTGTGTGTGTGTTTTTACCTACCCAGTTGGTGCGTGTGTGTATTTACATACCCAGTTGGTGTGTGTGGTGTGTGTGTGTGTGTGTGTGTGTGTGTGTGTATTTACGTACTTAGTGATAATGTGTGTATGTGTGTGTGTGTGTGTGTGTGTGTGTGTGTGTGTGTGTGTGTTTGTGTGTGTGTGTATTTACCTACTTAATGATAGTGTGTGTGTGTGTGTGTGTGTGTGTGTGTTTTAATAAAAAAGAAACTCAGATTGTTTTATCAACGCGATGATCCATTCAGGAGTGAAGGATTTTGTTAATGATGGTAGTTGGTGGCGGTAGTGATGGTGATGGTGGTTGCGACTGTATGGTGGTAGTTGATGGTGGTGGTGGTTGTATGTTGGTAGTTGGTGATGTTGGGGGTGATAATGGTGGTAGTTGTTGTTGGTGGTAATGGTGGTCGTTAGTGGTGGTTGTTGTAATGGTGGTCGTTAGTGGTGGTGGTGGTAATGGTGGTCGTTAGTGGTGGTGGTGGTAATGGTGGTCGTTAGTGGTGATGGTGGTAATGGTGGTCGTTAGTGGTGGTGGTGGTAATGGTGGTAGTTAGTGGTGGTGGTGGTAATGGTGGTCGTTAGTGGTGGTGGTGGTAATGGTGGTCGTTAGTGGTGGTGGTGGTAATGGTGGTCGTTAGTGATGGTGGTGGTAATGATGGTAGTTGTGGTGGTGGTGGTGGTAATGGTGTTAGTGGTGGTGTTGGTAATGGTGGTCGTTAGTGGTGGTGGTGGTAATGGTGGTCGTTAGTGGTGGTGGTGGTAATGGTGGTAGTTAAAGGTGGTGGTGGTAATGGTGGTAGTTAATGGTGGTGGTGGTAATGGTGGTAGTTAGTGGTGGTGGTGGTAATGGTGGTCGTTAGTGCTGGTGGTGGTAATGGTGGTAGTTAGTGCTGGTGGTGGTAATGGTGGTAGTTAATGGTGGTGGTGGTAATTATGGTCGTTAGTGGTGGTGGTGGTGGTAATGGTGGTAGTTATGGTGGTGATGGTAATGGTGGTAGTGGTGGTGGTAGTGGTGGTAATGGTGGTAGTTAGTGGTGGTGGAGGTGGTAATGGTGGCAGTTAATGGTGGTGGTGGTGGTATAGGTGGATGTAAGTGGTGGTGGTAGTGGTGGTATAGGTGGATGTAAGTGGTGGTGGTGGTGGTTGTAATGGTGGTAGTTAGTGGTGGTGGTAGTAATGGTGGTAGTTATGGTGGTGTTGGTAATGGTGGTCGTTAGTGGTGGTGGTGGTAATGGTGGTCGTTAGTGGTATTGGTGGTAATGGTGGTCGTTAGTGTGTTTGTAACATCATTTAAATAATTTTACAGCAGTTCTTAAGCATGAAGTATCGAAGGCAAATATTGTATCAGAACTCATGTATGTTAAATTACATGTAGATAATTTGCAGGTTTCTCTGGACTCTCAAGTCTCCCAAGTTTCTAGCCTAATTCGTATTTTAGTCAATGCTGTCGATGGTCGTGTCACCCTAGATTTAGTACCTATCTCTGACTTTCGCTCTACCTTGGAATGGGCTCACTCAACCTTTGACTTGTCTCCTGTGGTTTCATTTTCCTCTTTAGAACACTACTTCCCAATCCTAGAATCACATTCCTTACTAATGATATAATTGTTCATATCCCTCTTCGTTGTTCTATCACATTCGACCTCTTTCACATCATTCCCTTTCCCTTCTGGTACAATAATTACCTGGTACAAGCCTCTGTCTCTTCAGAGTGCTTCCTTCTTTCCCATGATCATCTCTATATTGCCCTCACATCCTCCAGTGACCTCGATAGATGTGCCTTTCTCACACCCAACTCTCGAGTTTGTGCTGCATACCTCCTAACGATTTTTCCTGGCAGCGTTGCTTCTTGCGAATTTGCCTTAGTCCATAACTTGTCAGTACAACCTGTCTGTACCTTTGTTCCGGCCCCCAAGCGCCAAGTGCACCATGCTCGTCTAAATCACATCCGTTAGTTCTTCTTTAGTGTCTCAACTCCTCTCAGTCTTATTTGTCCAGGAACCCCTGTCCGCTCACTATCTGCATTTGGTTTGTATAAGGCCTCTGATTACTGTACAGTAAAGTCTGAGTCTGTCATAGCCCATGCTACACATTATCACTTCGCACTTCGCTCCCACAAATATATCTTCAAACTTATTAATACTACCTTTCATCTACCAACAGACAATCTTTATCACATCAGACAACCTACTTATGTTGAACTTTCTGACTCAGTGTAATTTCCTTATGAACCAGTTCTCCAAAGCCTTGAACCGCTCCTGGGTACATCCAGTCTTTGTATTTCCTTCAGTGGTATTCTGTTTTCTTGGTTTTCTTGTAACTGTATGTATCCTATACTGCTGTGTCAAGCGAAGGGACAAAAGACTGCATGAGGTCTGTGTGGCAACAAGATTAGTGCGACAACCAAAAGACCTGGAAACTGGTAGTTCTAAGTAACACTCATTATGATTAGTGAAGATGTGAAGATCATACTGGAGTTAAAAAAAAAGAAAAAAGGAAATCCCCGTGCAAAATTGAGTCAAGGATATGAGTCAAGGACATGAGTCACGGACATGAAAACTGGTGAAACACAAATGAGATAAGGGAAGTGAATATATGATCACCCTCAAACAGTTCCTTCTATGTAAAATAAACTGGAGTGTATAAAGTGGTGCATTCAGTTGCTATATTCCACACAGAGGTATCATTGCAATTACTAGTACTTACCACATATATATTAAGACAAGACATCCATTTGTAAACTTGACCAAACCTATATATGTATGCTATCACTACGCATATCATATACTTTATGCCTAGTTATTTCGTGGCCTATACCACGATAGTACCGTATATTATTTGCATTCTGCTTTTACATTAATTAGTACTTATAACCTTCTCTATCTTTCCACCATGGCCATGTACTGTAAATATATTTCTCCTTTATTACACCCAACATCTTCTATTATAATATAATATCTCTTCTATTATTATACTCCCACGTAGTCCCCAGTGGACTGTGCAGTATACTCTGTCCAGTTGCATTCTTGCCACATTATAACTTAGTGCATCCACCGTTGTGTCAGGAGACACACTTTTTAACGCGGGGGAAAATTGTTTGTAACGATTTGTAACAATTTGTAATAATATGTAGTATGTAAATAAGCATGTAAGTATTGTATGTGTGATCCAAGTAGGGCGCCATTGATCGCTTACTAATGTCTGGCCTGATCCAAATTTTGCTGAACTATGAGTCTGAGGCCGCACCACCGCCCTAGCCGGCTAGAGTCCACCTGTTAGCAACGGTCTGGGGACGGATAAGGGTGGTGTTCACACGACTGTTGTGTGGAGATATAAGGCGGTGCTTAATATATTATCAGAAAACTACTCCAAGACTTTGAATTCACCTATGACTGACGTCAAAGGGGATTAATATTCTTAACAAGTGGTGGTGGTGGTAATGGTGGTAGTGAATGATGGTGGTGGTAATGGTGGTCGTTAATGGTGGTGGTGGTAATGGTGGTAGTTGGTGGCGGTGGTGGTAATGGTGGTAGTTACTGGTGGTGGTGGTAATGGCGGTCGTTAGTGGTGGTGGTGTTAATGGCGGTCGTAAGTGGTGGTGGAGGTAATGCCGGTAGTTAGTGGTGGTGGTGGTAATAGCGGTAGTTGGTGGTGGTGATGATAATGGTAGTAGTAAGAGGTGGTGGTGGTAATGGTGGTAGTTAATGGTGGTGGTGGTAATGGCGGTTGTTAGTGGTGGTGGTGGTAATAGTGATCATTAATGGTGGTGGTGGTAATGGTGGTAGTTAGTGGCGGTGGTGGTAGTGGTGGTCGTTAGTGGTGGTGGTGGTGGTAATGGTGGTAGATGGTGGTGGTGGTGGTAATGGCGATCATTAGTGGTGGTGGTGGTAATAGTGGTAGTTAGTGATGGTGGTGGTAATGGTGGTAGTTAGTGGTGGTGGTGGTGGTGGTAATGGTGGTCGTTAGTGGTGGTGGTAGTACTGGTGGTCGTTAGTGGTGGTGGTGGTACTGGTGGTCGTTAGTGGTGGTGGTGGTAATGGTGGTCGTTAGTGGTAGTGATGATAATGGTGGTCGTTAGTGGTGGTGGTGGTAATGGTGGTAGTTAGTGGTGGTGGTGTAATGGTGGTAGTTAGTGGTGGTGATGTAATGGTGGTAGTTAGTGGTGGTGGTGGTAATGGTGGTAGTTAGTGGTGGTGGTGGTAATGGTGGTAGTTAGTGGTGGTGGTGGTAATGGTGGTAGTGGTGGTGGTGGTAGTTAGTGGTGGTGGTGGTAATGGTGGTGGTGGTAGTAAGTGGTGGTGGGGGTAATGGTGGAAGTTAGTGGTGGTGTTGGTAATGGTGGTAGTTAGTGGTGGTGGTAATAGTGGTAGTTAGTGTTGGTCGTGGTCATGGTGGTAGTTATTGGTGGTGGTGGTAATGGTGGTAGTTAATGATGGTGGTGGTGGTAATGGTGGTAGTTAGTGATGGTGGTGATAATGGTGGTAGTTAGTGATGGTGGTGATAATGGTGGTAGTTAGTGGTGGTGGTGGTAATGGTGGTCGTTAGTGGTGGTGATTGTAATGGTGGTAGTTACTGGCAGTGGTGGTAATGGTGGTTGTTCTTCTTGGTGGTGGTAATGGTGGTAGTTAGTGGTGGTGGTTGTGATGGTGGTAGTTAGTGGTGGTGGTTGTGATGGTGGTAGTTAGTGGTGGTGGTGGTGATGGTGGTAGTTAGTGGTGGTGGTGGTAATGGTGGTTGTTAGTGGTGGTGGTGGTAATGGTGGTAGTTAGTGGTGGTGGTAGTGGTAATTGTTAGTGATGGTGGTTGTGGTAATGGTGGTAGTTAGTGGTGGCGGTGGTAATGGTGGTAGTTAGTGGTGGCGGTGGTAATGGTGGTAGTTAGTGGTGGTGGTGGTAATGGTGGTAGTTAGTGGTGGTGGTGGTGGCAATGGTGGTAGTTATTGGTTGTGGTGGTAGTTAGTGATGGTGGTAGTGGTAATAGTTAGTGGTTGTGGTTGTGGTAATGGTGGTAGTTGGTGGTGGTGGTGGTGGTAACGGTGGTAGTTAGTGGTGGTGGTGGTAATGGTGGTAGTTAGTGGTGGTAATGGTGGTAGTTAGTGGTGGTGGTGGTGATGGTGGTAGTTAGTGGTGGTGGTGGTAATGGTGGTAGTTAGTGGTGGTGGTGTTATTGGTGGTAGTTAGCGGTGGTGGTGGTATTTGTGTTAGTCAGTGGTGGTGGTGGTAATGGTGGTAGTTAGTGGTGGTGGTGGTAATGATGGTCGTTAGTGGTGGTGGTGATAATAGTGGTAGTTTGTGAGGTGGTGGTAATGGTGGTAGTTTGTGGAGTGATGGTAATGGTGTTAGTTAGTGGTGGAGGTAGTGGTGGTAATAGTGGTAGTTAATGGTGATGGTGGTGGTGGTAATAGTGGTCGTTAGTGATGGTGGTGGTAATGGTAGTAGTTAGTGGTGGTGGTGGTAATGGTGGTAGTTAGTGGTGGTGGTGGTAAGGGTGGTAATTAGTGGTGGTGGTAGTAATGGTTGTCGTTAGTGGTGGTGGTAATGGTGGTAGTTATGGTGGTGGTAATAGTAATGGTGTTAGTTAGTGGTTGTGGTGGTGGTAATGGTGGTAGTTAGTGGTGGTGGTGATTATGTTGGTAAATGTGGTGGTGGTGGTAATGATGGTCGTTAGTGTTGGTTGTGGTAATGGTGGTAGTTAGTAGTGGTGGTAATGGTGGTAGTTAGTGGTGGTGGTAATGGTGGTAGTTAGTGGTGGTGGTAATGGTGGTAGTTGTTGTGGTATTGGTAATGGTGGTCGTTAGTGGTGGTGGTGGTAATGGTGGTCGTTAGTGGTGGTGGTGGTAATGGTGGTAGTTAATGGTGATGATGGTAATGGTGGCAGTTAATGGTGGTGGTGGTAAAGGTGTTAGTGATGGTGGTGGTGGTATAGGTGGTAGTTAGTGGTGGTGGTGGTAATGGTCGTAGTTAGTGGTAGTGGTGGTAATGATGGTAGTTAGTGGTGGTGGTGATGGTAATAGTGGTGGTTAATGGTGGTGGTAATAATGGTAGTGGTGGTGGTGGTTATGTTGGTAGTTGTTGTTGTGGTGGTAATGGTGATCGTTAGTGGTTGTGGTGGTAATGGTGGTAGTTAGTGGTGGTGGTGGTGGCAATGGTGGTCGTTAGTGGTGGTGGTGGTAATGGTGGAAGTTAGTGGTGGTTGTGGTAATGGTGGTAGTTAGTGGTGATGGTGATGGTAATGGTGGTAGTTAGTGGTGGTGGTAATGGTGGTAGTTAGTGGTGGTGGTAATGGTGGTAGTTGTGGTGGTATTGGTAATGGTTGTCGTTAGTGGTGGTGGTGGTAAATGTGGTCGTTAGTGGTGGTAATGATAATGGTGGTAGTTAGTGGTAGTGGTGGTAATGGTGGTAGTTAGTGGTGGTGGTGGTAATGGTGGTAGTTAGTGGTGGTGGTGGTAATGATGGTAGTTAGTGGTGGTGGTGGTGGTAATGGTGGTAGTTAGTGGTGGTGGTGGTAATGGTGGTAGTTAGTGGTGGTGGTGGTAATGGTGGTAGTTAGTGGTGGTGGTGGTAATGGTGGTAGTTAGTGGTGGTGGTGGTAATGGTGGTAGTTAGTGGTGGTGGTGGTAATGGTGGTAGTTAGTGGTGGTGGTGGTAATGGTGGTAGTTAGTGGTGGTGGTGGTAATGGTGGTAGTTAGTGGTGGTGGTGGTAATGGTGGTAGTTGTGGTGGTGGTGGTAATGGTGGTCGTTACTGGTGGTGGTGGTAATGGTGGTAGTTAGTGGTGGTGGTGGTAATGGTGGTAGTTAGTGGTGGTGGTGGTAGTTAGTGGTGGTGGTGGTAATGGTGGTAGTTAGTGGTGGTGGTGGTAATGGTGGTAGTTAGTGGTGGTGGTGGTAATGGTGGTCGTTAGTGGTGGTGGTGGTAATGGTGGTCGTTAGTGGTGGTGGTGGTAATGGTGGTCGTTAGTGGTGGTGGTGGTAATGGTGGTCGTTAGTGGTGGTGGTGGTAATGGTGGTCGTTAGTGGTGGTGGTGGTAATGGTGGTCGTTAGTGGTGGTGGTGGTAATGGTGGTCGTTAGTGGTGGTGGTGGTAATGGTGGTCGTTAGTGGTGGTGGTGGTAATGGTGGTCGTTAGTGGTGGTGGTGGTAATGGTGGTCGTTAGTGGTGTGGTGGTAATGGTGGTAGTTAGTGGTGGTGGTGGTAATGGTGGTAGTTAGTGGTGGTGGTAGTGGTAATGGTGGTCGTTAGTGGTGGTGGTGGTAATGGTGGTCGTTAGTGGTGGTGATGGTTGTAATGGTGGTAGTTAGTGGTGGTGGTGGTGGTAATGTTGGTAGTTAGTGGTTGTTGTGGTTGTAATGGTGGTAGTTAGTGGTGGTGGTGGTAGTTAGTGATGGTGGTAGTGGTAATAGTTAGTGGTTGTGGTTGTGGTAATGGTGGTAGTTGGTGGTGGTGGTGTTGGTGGTAACGGTGGTAGTTAGTGGTGGTGGTGGTAATGGTGGTAGTTAGTGGTGGTAATGGTGGTAGTTAGTGGTGGTGGTGGTGATGGTGGTAGTTAGTGGTGGTGGTGGTAATGGTGGTAGTTAGTGGTGGTGGTGTTAATGGTGGTAGTTAGCGGTGGTGGTGGTGATGGTGTTAGTCAGTGGTGGTGGTGGCAATGGTGGTCGTTAGTGGTGGTGGTGGTAATGATGGTCGTTAGTGGTGGTGGTGGTAATGATGGTCGTTAGTGGTGGTGGTGATAATAGTGGTAGTTTGTGGGGTGGTGGTAATGGTGGTAGTTTGTGGAGTGATGGTAATGGTGTTAGTTAGTGGTGGAGGTAGTGGTGGTAATAGTGGTAGTTAATGGTGATGGTGGTGGTGGTAATAGTGGTCGTTAGTGATGGTGGTGGTAATGGTAGTAGTTAGTGGTGGTGGTGGTAATGGTGGTAGTTAGTGGTGGTGGTGGTAAGGGTGGTAATTAGTGGTGGTGGTAGTAATGGTTGTCGTTAGTGGTGGTGGTGGTGGTAATGGTGGTAGTTATGGTGGTGGTAATAGTAATGGTGTTAGTTAGTGGTTGTGGTGGTGGTAATGGTGGTAGTTAGTGGTGGTGGTGATTATGTTGGTAAATGTGGTGGTGGTGGTAATGGTGGTCGTTAGTGTTGGTTGTGGTAATGGTGGTAGTTAGTGGTGGTGGTAATGGTGGTAGTTAGTGGTGGTGGTAATGGTGGTAGTTGTTGTGGTATTGGTAATGGTGGTCGTTAGTGGTGGTGGTGGTAATGGTGGTCGTTAGTGGTGGTGGTGGTAATGGTGGAAGTTAATGGTGATGATGGTAATGGTGGCAGTTAATGGTGGTGGTGGTAAAGGTGTTAGTGATGGTGGTGGTGGTATAGGTGGTAGTTAGTGGTGGTGGTGGTAATGGTCGTAGTTAGTGGTAGTGGTGGTAATGATGGTAGTTAGTGGTGGTGGTGATGGTAATAGTGGTGGTTAATGGTGGTGGTGGTGGTAATAATGGTAGTGGTGGTGGTTGTTATGTTGGTAGTTGTTGTTGTGGTGGTAATGGTGATCGTTAGTGGTTGTGGTGGTAATGGTGGTAGTTAGTGGTGGTGGTGGTGGCAATGGTGGTCGTTAGTGGTGGTGGTGGTAATGGTGGTAGTTAGTGGTGGTTGTGGTAATGGTGGTAGTTAGTGGTGGTTGTGGTAATGGTGGTAGTTAGTGGTGGTGGTAATGGTGGTAGTTAGTGGTGGTGGTAATGGTGGTAGTTAGTGGTGGTGGTAATGGTGGTAGTTAGTGGTGGTGGTAATGGTGGTAGTTGTGGTGGTATTGGTAATGGTTGTCGTTAGTGGTGGTAATGATAATGGTGGTAGTTAGTGGTGGTGGTGGTAATGGTGGTAGTTAGTGGTGGTGGTGGTAATGGTGGTAGTTAGTGGTGGTGGTGGTAATGATGGTAGTTAGTGGTGGTGGTGGTGGTAATGGTGGTAGTTAGTGGTGGTGGTGGTAATGGTGGTAGTTAGTGGTGGTGGTGGTAATGGTGGTAGTTAGTGGTGGTGGTGGTAATGGTGGTAGTTGTGGTGGTGGTGGTAATGATGGTCGTTACTGGTGGTGGTGGTAATGGTGGTAGTTGGTGGTGGTGGTGGTAATGGTGGTAGTTAGTGGTGGTGGTGGTAATGGTGGTAGTTAGTGGTGGTGGTGGTAATGGTGGTAGTTAGTGGTGGTGGTGGTAATGGTGGTAGTTAGTGGTGATGGTGGTAATGGTGGTCGTTAGTGGTGGTGGTGGTAATGGTGGTCGTTAGTGGTGGTGGTGGTAATGGTGGTCGTTAGTGGTGGTGGTGGTGGTAATGGTGGTCGTTAGTGGTGGTGGTGGTAATGGTGGTCGTTAGTGGTGGTGGTGGTAATGGTGGTAGTTAGTGGTGGTGGTGGTAATGGTGGTAGTTAGTGGTGGTGGTGGTAATGGTGGTAGTTAGTGGTGGTGGTGGTAATGGTGGTAGTTAGTGGTGGTGGTGGTAATGGTGGTAGTTAGTGGTGGTGGTGGTAATGGTGGTAGTTAGTGGTGGTGGTAGTGGTAATGGTGGTAGTTGTGGTGGTGGTGGTAATGGTGGTCGTTAGTGGTGGTGGTGGTAATGGTGGTCGTTAGTGGTGGTGGTGGTAATGGTGGTCATTAGTGGTGGTGATGGTTGTAATGGTGGTAGTTAGTGGTGGTGGTGGTAATGTTGGTAGTTAGTGGTGGTGGTGGTGGTAATGGTGGTAGTTAGTGGTTGTTGTGGTTGTAATGGTGGTAGTTAGTGGTGGTGGTGGTAATGGTGGTAGTTAGTGGTGGTGGTGATAATGGTGTAGGTAGTGGTGGTAATTGTGGTAGTTAGTGGTGGTGGTGGTAATTGTGGTAGTTAGTGGTGGTGGTGGTAATTGTGGTAGTTAGTGGTGGTGGTGGTAATTGTGGTAGTTAGTGGTGGTGGTGGTGGTAATGGTGGTAGTTAGTGGTGGTGGTGGTAATGGTGGTAGTTAGTGGTGGTGGTGGTAATGGTGGTAGTTAGTGGTGGTGGTGGTAATGATGGTAGTTAGTGGTGGTGGTGGTGGTAATGGTGGTAGTTAGTGGTGGTGGTGGTAATGGTGGTAGTTAGTGGTGGTGGTGGTAATGGTGGTAGTTAGTGGTGGTGGTGGTAATGGTGGTAGTTGTGGTGGTGGTGGTAATGATGGTCGTTACTGGTGGTGGTGGTAATGGTGGTAGTTGGTGGTGGTGGTGGTAATGGTGGTAGTTAGTGGTGGTGGTGGTAATGGTGGTAGTTAGTGGTGGTGGTGGTAATGGTGGTAGTTAGTGGTGGTGGTGGTAATGGTGGTAGTTAGTGGTGATGGTGGTAATGGTGGTCGTTAGTGGTGGTGGTGGTAATGGTGGTCGTTAGTGGTGGTGGTGGTAATGGTGGTCGTTAGTGGTGGTGGTGGTGGTAATGGTGGTCGTTAGTGGTTGTGGTGGTAATGGTGGTAGTTAGTGGTGGTGGTGGTAATGGTGGTAGTTAGTGGTGGTGGTGGTAATGGTGGTAGTTAGTGGTGGTGGTGGTAATGGTGGTAGTTAGTGGTGGTGGTGGTAATGGTGGTAGTTAGTGGTGGTGGTGGTAATGGTGGTAGTTAGTGGTGGTGGTGGTAATGGTGGTAGTTAGTGGTGGTGGTGGTAATGGTGGTAGTTAGTGGTGGTGGTGGTAATGGTGGTAGTTAGTGGTGGTGGTAGTGGTAATGGTGGTAGTTGTGGTGGTGGTGGTAATGGTGGTCGTTAGTGGTGGTGGTGGTAATGGTGGTCATTAGTGGTGGTGATGGTTGTAATGGTGGTAGTTAGTGGTGGTGGTGGTAATGTTGGTAGTTAGTGGTGGTGGTGGTGGTAATGGTGGTAGTTAGTGGTTGTTGTGGTTGTAATGGTGGTAGTTAGTGGTGGTGGTGGTAATGGTGGTAGTTAGTGGTGGTGGTGGTAATGGTGTAGGTAGTGGTGGTAACTGTGGTAGTTAGTGGTGGTGGTGGTAATTGTGGTAGTTAGTGGTGGTGGTGGTAATGGTGGTAGTTAGTGGTGGTGGTAATGGTGGTAGTTAGTGGTGGTGGTAATGGTGGTAGTTAGTGGTGGTGGTGGTAATTGTGGTAGTTAGTGGTGGTGGTAGTAATTGTGGTAGTTAGTGGTGGTGGTGGTAATTGTGGTAGTTAGTGGTGGTGGTGGTAATGGTGGTAGTTAGTGGTGGTGGTGGTAATTGTGGTAGTTAGTGGTGGTGGTGGTTATGGTGGTAGTTAGTGGTGGTGGTGGTGGTTATGGTGGTAGTTAGTGGAGGTGGTGGTTATGGTGGTAGTTAGTGGTGGTGGTGGTTATGGTGGTAGTTAGTGGTGGTGGTGGTTATGGTGGTAGTTAGTGATGGTGGTGGTTATGGTGGTAGTTAGTGGTGGTGGTGGTTATGGTGGTAGTTATGGTGGTGGTGGTTATGGTGGTAGTTAGTGGTGGTGGTGGTTATGGTGGTAGTTAGTGGTGGTGGTGGTTATGGTGGTAGTTAGTGGTGGTGGTGGTTAGTTGTGGTGGTGGTGGTAATGGTGGTCGTCAGTGGTGGTGGTGGTAATGGTCGTTTTTAGTGGTGGTGGTGGTAATGGTGACAGTTGATAGTTGTAGTGGTATGGTCGTAATTGGTTTTGATGGTGTTGGGAATAGTGGTAATGGTGGTAGCTGTTGTTTTGGTGGTTAAATTTGTGGTTGTTGTTGGTCGTGGTAATGGTGGTAGTTGGTGATATAATGGTGGTAGCTGGTGGTGTGGAAGTAATGGCGGTAGTTGTTGGTAGTGGTGGTATTTGTTGTTGGTGGTGGTAATGGTGGTAGTTGTTGTTGGTGGTAATGGTGGTAGTTGTTGTTGGTGGTAGTATGGTAGTAGTTGATGGTGGTGGTCGTGATGATGGTGGTAGTCGTGGTGGTGGTGATATCGGTGGTAGTTGGTGGAGGTTTTCATGGCAATGGTGGTAGATGGTGGCGGTGGTGGTGGTGGTGATAATAGTGGTAGTTGTTGTTGTTGGTGGTGATAATGGTGGTAGTTGGTTGTGATGGTAATGGTGGTAGTTTGGTGGTGGTGGTGGTAATGGTGGTCGTTGGTGGTGATGGTGGTAATGGGTGATGGTAATGTTGGTGGGGGTAATGGTGGTAGTTTTTGGTGGTGGAAGTAAAGGTGGTAGTTTTTGTTGCTGGTGGCAGTGGTAATTGTGGTAGTTGGTGGTGGTGATGGTAGTCGTGGAAGTTGGTGGCGGTGGAGGTAATGGTGGTAGTTGTTGGTGGTGGTGGTAATGGTAGTAGTTGTTGTTGGTGGTGGTAATGGTGGTAGTTGTTGTTGGTGGTGGTAATGGTGGTAGTTGGTTGTGATGGTGGTGATAACCGTGGTTGTTAAGAGTGTTAATGACAGTGGTTGTTAATAACTGCTGTGTTGATATTCCTTTTTGAGATCATACAACCATTAATACTGGAGTAATTAGCACCATCATTCTGTAGGTAATCTCGTGTGTGTGTGTGTGTGTGTGTGTGCGTGTGGTGTGTGTGTGTGTGTGTGTGTGTGTGTGTGTGTGTGTGTGTAGATATACAAGTCCCTAAACTTTCAAATGTTCTAGAAAGAGAAAGAATGAAAGAACGCGAAGTGAGGGGAGGTAAGGAAGAACAAGAAATGTGATCACAACCACAGGACGAGAGAGAGAGAGAGAGAGTACAAAGGAAAGCAAACAGCAACAGACCTAATGGTCCTTTCGAGGCTGCATGTTACAGAGAAGAGTATCACTATGTTATCTGATTCTATGTGTTAAAGGTAAGGATAGTAAAGCAAGAAGTCTCCCCCCCCCCCTCCCTGCACCGAACCATACAGTTGAAGCTTGTAGGAAAAAAGTGAGAAGAACCACCATGCAGCATGGAAAAGCTGACATGGAATTTTTTATAGCAAAGACTGAAAAGTGGTAAACTATATTCTTTCTTACTATATGTATATACTACAAATGTCAATAATCTACAGTTATCATTAAGTACAGCTGCCAGCACTCCCGCAGTGTTAAAGGGGCACGAGGGTTTGAAGAGATGTGGCACCGCTGTGATTATTTACTTCGAAACAGTCCATGTGAGTGAAGCGGTGTAACCTCGATATAGTTTCGTTAAGGAAAGATGTTTGTTGTATGTAAGCTCCATTTCGCAAGGTTGACATATCAACCCGAATTATTGGTATAATTTACATTGTTCTACCTAAGGATAATAATCGCCCTTATATGACGTATTATGACAGTCCGCAGTTTTGAGGTGAACTGACGTGTAGAGGAGGGTGGGAGGGGAGGGAGGGTGTTCCCCAACCCCACCTGGGGTAAGAGGTAGGATCCCCCACATGGAGTCAGAGGGAGGGGGGAGGGGTGCTGTAAGCTTCGCACATTACATGGTGAGACGAGACATCTGCTTCATTACCCTCAACACGGTGGCTCAGCAATACTGAACAGTCGTAAGACAATGAGTAACTTCATGAACTATGTTTCTGTGACGAGTAAATCATGATAAAAAGAGAAAATGTTTCAGTTTATGTATTAAGGAAATATTACTCTGTACAATCATAAACTATGGGTGAAACCATGCCCATGACTTGAGAAGACACTGATCCAGAATGAGACTTGTGGATGGCAGCCTTCAGAGATCAAGGCCAACCCACTCTAATAGTATTAATCATATCTTTATAATGATTATAACATCCTAGGCTAAAAGACTAAATAACGCGGTGATCCTAGCATTAACACCTACACAGAGACAAAAAGTGATAATGGAGTTAAATTGCTTAATAACTATCGTAATGAAGGATTTTGATACACCAAATGAATGTGGTAAGTGTGTGTGTGTGTATTTTATATATATATATATATATATATATATATATATATATATATATATATATATGCGTGTGGAGTTTTTGATATGTGTGTGAGTGGAGTTTGTTGTATGTGTGTGTGGAGTTTGGGGTGTGTGTATGGAGTTTGGGGTATGTGTGTGTGAGTGGAGTTTAGGGTATGTGCGTGTGGAGTTTGTTGTATGTGTGTGTTGAGTTTGTTGTATGTGTGTGTTGAGTTTGTTGTATGTGTGTGTTGAGTTTGTTGTATGTGTGTGTGTGGAGTTTATTGTATGTGTGTGTGGAGTTTGGGGGTGTGTATGTGTGGAATTTGAAGAATGTGTTCTTACCTAATTGTATCTTTACAGGAATGAGTCAAGCTCGGACTGTCCCGTGTCTTAACCATTTTCATCATACATCTAAAATTTATGAATTAGCACACACCGTTTCATTCGGTAGTGTATTCCACTGATCAATTGCCCTATTTAGGAAAATAAATATCCTTACTTCTTTTTCATCTCTCTTCTTATGCGTTTTTTGCAGTGTCCTCTTGCTGATGCTTCCCCATACGTTATATATTCATTTATGTCTATTTTCTCCTTCCCTGATATGCATTTGTATAGCATTATCATGTCTTCTCTTTTCCCTCTCTCCTCTAGTGTTGGCACATTAAGTTTTTCCAAGTCTGTGTTTATAGCTTAGATCCCTTAAGCCTGGTACCCATCTTGTAGCGGCCCTTTGAACATTTTCTATCATATCTATGTTTTTCTTGAGATGAAGATTCCAGACTACTGATGCATACTTCAGGCTTGGTTTGATGAAAGATATTATTATCTATCTCAGCATGTCTTCATTTATATATGTGAATGCTATTCTCGTATTTGAAAGCAGGGTGTACATATTATTGTGTACCTTCTCACTAATGTGGTCCGCCGGAGAGAGTCTGTTATCGATAATCACACCTAAGTCCTTCTCTCTTTCTGCTGTGTGTAGCATTTTACTTCCTAACTTATAATCCCACTCTGGTCTTTTCCCACTTTTACCAAACTTGATTACATGACACTTGTCCACATTGAATTCCATTTGCCATGTATTAGTCCATTCATGATGTTTATTTAATTATTCTTTTAGCTCTTTAAAAGAGTCTGTGATAGTAATACTCCTTTGTATTTTTGCATCATCAGCAAACATATTTAAATAACTTTCATTTCCAATATTACTATCTATGCCATTTATATACACTAAAAACATAATTGGCTCCAGCACTGAGCCCTGTGGAACTCCGCTAGTCACTTCCCTCCATGGTGGGTAATTTCCCCTTAGTACTGTTCTCATTTCCCCTTTTCTGAGGAAAATCTTGCATCCAACAGTACAGTTTGCCTCGGATTCCTCCTTGATGGTACAGTTTCCATAAAAGTCTTTGGTGCGGTACTCTGTCAAATGCTTTCTTGAAATCTAGATAGATACTGTCCATCCATCTTTCTCTTTTCTGTAATGTTTCTGCAGTTCTGTCCTAGTAGCTTAATGGATTAGTAACACATGATTTTCACTTTCAGAAACCAAACTAACTTTCTGTTATCATATTGCGTTCTAGGTGGTTTACCCAAACTCTTCTTATCGGCTTTTCCGGTATCATACTTACAACACCGGTTAGTGAAACTGGTCGGTAGTTTATTGGATTTTGACTATTCCCTTTCTTGAATAAGGGAACAATGTTTGCTTTCTTCCAAATATCAGGCAGTTTACCTTGACCCAAGGATTCCTTGAATATTAAAAATAATGGTCACTTGCCTCCTTTGCACATTCACGTAACACCGAACTTGAAATTTCGTCTAGACCATTTGCTTTTCCTTTGTCTGTTTTACTTAACTCCTCCTGTATTTCTTTTTCTGATATTTGTATATCTGGTAATGTGTTTGGGCATGCATGTTCCATATCATCCCTCTCAAAATTATTTTCTTCTGTGAAAATTGATTGGAAATTCTTATTTAATGCGTCACAGATATCTTGAGTATAGAGGATCCCTTCATCCGTAATGGATTGTAATGTATCTTTTACATTGGTTTTGCTTCGATGTAGCTGTAAATAGCTTTGGTTGATCACTGCTTTTGTTTATGGTGTCCTCAAACTGTTTTGGGGCTTCTCTCCTTATTCTTGTGTATTCGTTTCTTGCCTGTTTATAGTTGTTATATGCCCTTTCACTAATGTGTCTTCCGTATCTATTCCAAAACAAGTCTTTTTTTTCTTTTAATATTTTACAGTCTTTATTAAACCATTTCTTTATTTTCATTTCTGCTTCTTTGTGCCGAGGGATGTAATTTCGGACTCCTATTTCATAAAGTTCACAGAATCTTCTATATATAACATTTAAAAATTGTCCTCTAAGCTCTTTTTCCCAATCTGTTTCTAAGAAGTATTTCTTTAGGTCATGATAGTTGCCCTTTCTGTAGTTAAGGCTCGTTTTGTAACTTTCATTACTGTTAACTATGTCATATGGAATCGTGAGGTTGTAATTTAATACTGCATGGTCGCCGAATGGAGGGTGATACATAATATTGTCAAATATCATTTTCTTGCCTAGTAAATATATGATTTAGTACTGATGGTACATCAAGTCCTCTTTTTCTGGTGCTTTCTTTTACATGTTGTGTCAGGATAAACTCCTGCACAAGGTCCAGGAGCTTTTGGTCCCAACAGCTTTCCAGACTTTTTATATCTAGTGTATTCCAATTTATATTTGTACCGAAATCTCCAGATAGTATAATTCTTTCAGATTTCTCCTTCATTCTATGTAGTAATGCTCTTAAACTTTGAACTGTACTCTCTGCTAGGTCTTTATATTCGCCTTTTTCCCAAATGTTTGATCTGGGTGGCATGTATAAATCTGCCACAATTACTGTCTCTTCAGGCGTACTAATCTCTAATGCTATCATTTCTACCTGTGAGGGTATATCTAGTTCTGTTTCTTTGACTTGCAGATTTTTCTTTTTTAATATTATAATTCCTCCTCCTTTTTTTTTTTAAGCTCCTATCTCTTCTCCTTATATTGTATTCCTCTAGGTTTAGGGTATCGTTTGATATCCTTGATGTTAATTTTGTTTCAGTTAAGGAAACAATATGTGGTTCCTCTTCTTTAATATAATCATTCATCTCTGGTAATTTAGATAGCGTTCCATCTACATTAGAGTACATCAACTTAATCATCTTGTTTACAGATTTGTCATGATTTGGGTCTATTTCCTTCCTCCTTTTTATTCCCTCCTGTTTATGTACCACTTTCGTACCTGCAGTCCAATTACTTTGTAAGAAAATGTGTTCTTCTCTTCCTCTGGTCTTCCCTCGTTCTTTGTTTTTGCCAAGGTGTGTATAAACCTTGGTTTTTGCCTCGTCCCTCTTCTCTTAGTAATCCCAGTTCCTTCTGAGTTAGGCATCTTTTTATCCATACATTTTTGAAATCCTCTTTTTCCATAAGTTTGCATTTTTTCAGTATTTCCTCCACAGTGTTACACTACGGAAGGTTACTTTCAGGGGCCTTTATTTTATATCTCTCATATTTCCCAAGCCTTTTGTGTTCCTCTGTGTCTTTAATACAGATTTCCTCTGCTACTTCCTTCAATATGCTCATTACCTTTGCCATCTCTTTTTTGTCTCTCGATATCTTGTTTTTTATTTCTTCCTCATCTATACCAGTGATTACTATAGATTTGTTGATGTCTGCTGAATCTTTGACCAATGTTGGATTGTTTTGAATTATTTTCTTCACTTTCCTTTTAATGCTCTTTTCTTCGACTCTTGTTTCTAAGTCATTCTTTACTTTCACCATTTTGGCATACTTGGTTTCCACATAATTTTTGTAGCTTTGCATCGCCTCATTCACCTGAGTTATCTTCTCAATATCACTGCTATGATCTATCAGAGTGCTTGCCTGCCTTGTTTTCTCTGTATCATTTCTGTACTCTTCCATAATACTCTCACGCTTGACAACTGTGCTTGCCATTTTACTGATCTTCTAAGTGTACCCAGCTCAACTGAAAGCTCATTTATTGTTGTGTCTTTCTTGTTAACCTCCTTTACTAATTTCTCATTTTCCTCCTTTAGGTGTGGCCATTTGTAGCCAAGATTGGCTAGGTGCTGAGTGACGTGCGGCACGTCCTATTTCACTCTGAAATGCCTTCTCTAATCTGTACACTCGTTCTAATAGCTTATTGTGCGTCTCTATTTCCACCAATTCCAGGTAGAAATTATCATCCTGCTTTCTACCTTTATCTCTTTTCCTAACTCCTTCCAAATTTGCTTTGCTAAAGATGGTGGTCATCTTGTGGTACTAAGAGAAAGAATCTATTTACAGTTTTGCATTCCCGTGTGTCGCAGACCAAACACTAAACACTAAACAGCTGATTTGCTTGTTCGGTGCATCTGCACTACTTTGTTGTATTCTGTTATTGGAACAACACTTTTACTTAAACTTTCTCTTTTATATTAGAACACTATACTGTATAGTTGGACCTAGTACAGAGCTTGACTCATATAAAGATATACTTTTTAGGTGTGGCCATTTGTAGCCAAGACTGGCCAGGTGTGGAGTGACATGCGGCACGTCCTGCCCGTCTCGCGTCCAGTGTGTGTGTGTGTGTGTGTGTAGTTTGGGCCATGGGTGTGAGGAGTTTGAGGTGTGTGTGTGTGTGGAGTTTGGTGTGTGTGAGTGTGTGTGTGTGTGTGTGTGTGTGTGTGTATGTGTGTGGAGTTTTGGGTATGTATGTGTGGAGTTTGGGGTATGTGTGTGTGTGTGTGTGTGTGTGTGTATAGTTTAGGGTATGTATGTGTGGAGGTTGGGGTATGTAGGTGTGGAGTTTGGGGTGTGTCTGTGTGGAGTTTAGGGTATGTATGTGTGGAATTTGGAGTATGTGTTGTGTGTATTTGTGTGTGTGTGGAGTTTAGGGTATGTATGTGTGGAGTTTAGGGTATATGTGTGTGTGTGTGTGTGTGTGGAGTTTAGGGTATGTATGTGTGGAGTTTGGAGTATGTGTGTGTGGGGTTTTAGTTTGAGGGATGTGTGTGTGTGGTTTGGTTTGGTGTGTGTGTGTGTGTGTGTGTGTGAGACTGTCCGACTCTCGGTAAAGGATTCAGGGCCTATCCCCAGGGCATATTCCCAAGGCCGAGTAGTCCTCCTACATCTCCACTTGTCACCACTTGGGCGTTAACACCCACTGTCCATATTGAATACATGCTAGGGCTGTCTCATACGGGAAATGAACCCTCGTCCGTTAGGACTGCAGGCCACCTCTTTACCGATTGTGTGTGTGTGTGTAGTTTGTTGATAAGTATACCACTATTTATTTCTTAGAGTCTATTCAAGCAATGATGGCAGCATCTGGAATACAAAGTGCATACCTAAGATACAGTGCAATGAAACAGTACATGGAACAATAATGTATAATGTAGTAATTGTAACAGTGCAACAGAATGATGCATAATGCTACGGTGTGTAATATTATTCATACGGTTTATAATATAATCCTCACGAAGTCTTTTGAAGTGTGTGACAAAGGTTGTTATAGGGTACTTGCAATATTCAGAATATACATAGTTTACAGACAGGCTATCTTGTAATAAGCTGCCCAGTGCTCAACCGTATGGTGGCCTAGTTGTCTTAGTTGAGCGACGTGTGGTAGGGCCTGGTGAGTAGGGAGAAGGTGGGTGAGAGGGATGCTGTGATAGGGATGGGCTGTTCCTTCAGGCCACTGGCATTATGTGGCATGAGTCTGGACAGAGCCCGAGGTGCGGGGCAAATGTCTGTCTGGTACTGTGGTGGTCGGGGTGTCTCAGGGGTCGACACTGGATCGGGTGGAGGTGGTGTAGGACTCTTGGGTCGTTGTGGCACTTGAGGGGATGGATGTTAGGTGTTTGAGAAATGGCTGATGTGTGGTAAGGGGTGTAGGGGGTGCAGGCATGTTTGGCTGTGTTGTTGGTGTTATTGTCAGTGTGGTCAAGATCACCTTGGGACCAGGTGCCATGCCAAAGGTGTGAATAGTGTGACTAGTAGATATTTGTGCAGGAATTTCCTGTTGTGCAGTGTAACATGTCCTGAGCTATTCACTGTCACTACATATTGGTGAAACTGGTGCAGTTTAATGACACTGCCAGTCTTGTCCCACTTGGTGGGGTGGGAATGTCTGTCTCCTTTGCCTAATGGAGAAAGGGTAGGGATGTGCTTTGAGAGGTATTTAGAAGCACACATGTGGCGGTTTTGAAGAGCTTCCTTTTTTGAGAGATGGGTTTCCCTCCTGTCGTGTGTGGATGATAACTGCCAGGATGGACGGGGATGAAGTCTCTAATGGGCTGTCAGAAGATGCACATGGCTGGGGAGAGACGTGTGTCACGGTCAGGGGTGCTCAAGTACTGAAGGATTGAGCACTGAAATTCGTCAGTGTCCAGCATGCCATCAGCATCGGTTATGCTTGTTATCAAGCGTTTCACAGTTTTTACTCCCATCTCTGCATGGCAGTTACTGTGTGAGAAGGCAACTGACGACATTCGATGGTTCAAATTCCAGTTGTGTAGGAACATGGCTGTCTTGCTGGACTGGAACTCTGGACTGCTGTCTCACCTCAGCTTATCACAGGTGCTGTAGGTGACAAAGATGCGGCATAGAGTTGTGGTCAGCCTGGTGGCACCATTGGCGTCTCCCTTCACAACTGACCAGTTGCTGTACCTATCTATGATGATCAAGTAATTCTGGCCATGGTAGTGAAAGTAGTCAGAAATGAGGCACGGTAAGCTGGTTGGATGGGAGGAGTTGGGGATGCACTTGGTTGTGAGGGTGCCATGTGGTTGTAGGAAGAACAGCATGTCTCCATCTCAACATTGGCTGGGGTCATGCCTGGCCAGAAGAATGATGATTCTGCTCTTGAGTACATCTGAGATATGCCTTGATGTCCTTCACTCACAGCTGCTCATTCATTTTTTGTTCATTGGATGCCTAACTCTCACTTACTGTCAGACTGCTCCATCCTTCACTGATTAGCTCTTACTGCCTGATTCACTAACTGTCACTGACCATTCGCTGATGAGAAACTGAACTGCTGCACACACAGCTCTCTCCGTCCATTACACTTGGCTAACTCAACTGAACTGGTACACTGCCTGAACCGAACTGAACTCCATTGGACACAGGATGCTCACTTTAAACTCTCCCCTCACTTGATTCCACCCACCTGTACAACCCAGAACATTCCAGGACTCAGGAGTGAACTCACATTTTCTCACACAACAATGCACTTCAATATTATTAACAATGCACAACAACAATAAAGTAAATAACCAATTCCTAAAGTACGGTAGAAAGTAAACAAAACACATATGTTTAAATCTCCAGAATGTTCCTCACATATCCAGATATAAACACCAATCCAATCCTATGGAATAATACCCAGTTTCCAGAATGTTCCCCACATCTCCAGGTATAAAACATTTCCCCAGTCCTACTGGTACAACACTGTCTCTCCCTCAAAACTGTTGTCCCCGGCACAACCATAAAATCCAACCTATATGCCAGTAGATATAACATAAACTTCCAGACTAGCAGGTTGCTGCCATTGCCTCTGCTGTCTAGGTCCCATGGCACAAAGTGGATCACCAGTGCTGTCAGCTCCATCACTCTCCTAGGCCCTCCTGTCATCTTCAGTGTCTAGCAGGTCCTTGGCTCTACTCCAAGTGCAGTTTCTAGGTCCAGGTCTCCTGTGGAAAGTACATCAGCATGTCTCACCAAGAGCCCCTCCAATTGCTCCATAAATGATTTCTTCAGACACTGGACACTCCTGGCAAACAGATCACACAAGTGGTAGGGTAATTCTTCCCGGGACTAAAGTGTACTGTACACCTCCTGCATACACTGTTTGGTGGCTCCTGATTGGCTTCTTGGCACAATCCCACAACTGTGCCCTGATGTGTACAAATAGCAAATAGCTACCGCTAACACAGGATACCTTGCTCTGGGGGAAAATAGTTTCCACAATTCAAATCCCTGAATCTTCAGCATACACACACACACACACACACACACACACACACACACACACACACACACACACACACACACACACACACACACACACACACACACACACACACACACACACACACACACACACACACACACACCATGGAAACATCACACATCCTTGCTCACTCCAACATTTATCAAACCAATGTCTTAGGACGAAGTGAAAAGTTGGTCAAGAAAACTGGTACTTCTTCTGCCATAAGGTCAACTAACCTCCTGCCCACCTTTACTCCCTCTTCTATCATGCCATGGCTCCTGTGCTTCACCAGTCCCAGGAAAATGTGCAGCATGTCATAGATTTTGCATGGCAGGAGCATTTCTGACTCGAGGGATAAAATGTAGTATATCTGGTAGTCACTAGTAGACTTCCATGCTGTATGGCCCTCAGCAGAACACTCCTTCCTCCTATCGGCATTTGCATCGAATGGAAATCAAGCAGACAGTGACAGGACACCATACAGTCCAAATCCAAGATGCAAGTGTTCCCATTGTCAGCACCACAAACGGCAAGAGTCTCATCCTTACTTCCTTGCTGCATTCTGACGTCCCACTGGTCCCTCAAACCCAGTGCAGTGCCCTGTAACTCCCCACACCTGCTGCCAAGTCTCTGGAAGCTGCCTATGATCCACCATTTCCAGCTGTCTCTCTGAAGCTGTGTCAACGACCACTGGGTAGGCCATGCTACTCCCTCAGTCTCACTATTCCCCTCCACTAACCTGTCACTGGGACCTAAGGGGTGTACTGGGTGCTAACCTACAACCACTGTTCAAGGACTTCGACCCTGTCACTCATTTTTCGTATTTCACTCCTCATTTTCTCCTCCACTAAACAGGAAACATCATCTCTCAGTTCCCTTACCTAGTCGCTTATTCTCTCTACCTCGCTGTGCATTGAGCTTCACACTTTATCCTCCACTATACTGGAATCCTCTTCCCTCACTTCCCTAGCCTGGTCGCTTATTCTCTCTATTTGTCAGTTTTTTGGTCACATCCTGCGGGTCCCCATACCACTTCTCATAATCCTCCTGAAACTCCTTATTCCAAGTTCGGCCTCTCTCTTCAAATTCTTCTTGTAGCAGTGATAATCTGTCTGTGTCCACAGAACAGTTCCTCTAGTCTTGGGTGGTGTTGTGCGTGGGCTCTTTTTGTTGTTCTTGATGTGCTCTAAACACTGTGAGTATAACTTTCTTTTATTCTTTTGTTTCATTTGTTTTTGCTGTGCTTCTTGCTGTGCTCTAAATGCTGTGAGTGTATCTGCCAGAGATATGTCTACTGTTTTGGCATCCTGTCCCTGTTTCTAACTCTCAAGAAGTATCCCCACGGCTGACACCAATTGTCACATCCTTAGGGTTTTGTTGACACATCGAGAACGACACGTAGACATGCCGGGCGGTTATTCAATGGCAGCTAAACAATTCTGGGTTTATTTCTTTTAGGCACAGCTGAGATACAGTCTGAAAACACTGACTCTCTCCCATGTCAACTCTGTCTTTCACTCACTTCTGCTTTACTCATTCACAGTCTATTCACTGGTTGCCTAACTCACACTTACTGTCTGACTACTCTGTCATTCAGTGATTAGCTTTTACTGCTTGGCTCATTAACTGTGACACTGGCTCACTGACCGTTCACTGGGAAAAAAAAAAAAAACTGCCATGCACACAACTTCAACCTTTACACTTGGTTAACTCAGCTGAACTGGCCAATGCCTAAACTGAACAGGACTCCCTTGTATGAGGACTGCTCACTATAAATACTTCCCCTTCCTTGACTCCATCCACCAGTACAGCCCAGAACATTCCAGGACCCAGGAGAAAACTCACATTTTCTCATGCAACAGTGCACTTAAATTAACAATGCATAACAACAATAATGAAAAGAATTGATTCCTGAGGTAAAATAGGAAGAAACAGAAAACACATGCCAAAACTGCCAGAATGTTCCTCACATCTCCAGATACAAACACCAACCCAAACCTATGGGACAGCACCCAGTTTCCAGATTGTTCCCACATATCCAGATATAAAACACTACCTCAATCCTACTGGCATAACAGTATGTTGTTAGTCACGAAGAAGTGGTGTGGAAAGGATAACTACTGTATGATTGTGCTCGTGTTTGTCAGGTTAGGTTTTGGTGGTTTGTGATTCTGCTGGGAAAGAATAGTAACAGAGTGAAAAGTTGACAGTGAAGATGCTGACAAACAAACCAATGACAGGTGAATACCAGTTAAAGGTATTGGAAGAGTCAATGAATTTGGTGCAAATAAACTGGATGACTTGTGGTATGCAAGGCAAAAGAGAGGGGAAGGGAGGGAGGCAGTCAGAGTGAAAGATTACAAGTGGAAAGCAGAGAAACAAAACAACGACAGGTGAATACTACATAAGAGTACTGGAGGAGTTAGAGTCTATGAATTATGGGGAAATGAATATGAGAACATGTGGCATGCAAGGTAAACACACACACACACACACACACACACACACACACACACACACACACACACACACACACACACACACACACACACACACACACACACACACACATACACACACACACACACACACACACACACACTGCAGGTGGCGAAACTGAGATACAAAACAATGACAGTTGAATACCAATTAAGGGTGCTAGGGGAATATTTAGAGTCAGTGAATTTTGAGCAAATGGACTGGAAAACTTATGGTATGCAAGGTATGACAGAGTGAGAAGGTAAAGTTTCTAAATGACGTTGGTTTAAGTGTTGGAGTGAGCAAGGATGTGTGATGTCTCCATGGTGTGTGTGTGTGTGTGTGTGTGTGTGTGTGTGTGTGTGTGTGTGTGTGTGTGTGTGTGTGTGGGTGTGTGTGTGTGTTGATGATTCTGGGATTTGAATTATGGAAACTACTTTCCCTCAGAACAAGGTATTATGTGTTAATGGTAGCTATTAGCGCTCCTCTCCTCTTTTAAATAGTTGTCCCTGTTGAAAACAGAGGAAAATACCAGAGAGTGTTATAAATGCGAGCATTTTTTTTTTTTTAACCAGAGATTTAGCTCTAGTTCCTGGTTAATAATTCTTATTAATAAATTAAATGCTTCTGCGTTTAACCTTTATGGACAACTATATTGTAATTAAGTGTATAAAAACTTGATACACCCACACGAACCCATGGCCACCACAGGAACACCACGGCAAATATTGTAGAAATATAGAACAAACTGATTATATTTAGAGCAGACAAACAATTATACTGTAGATGACACAGTTACTACTTTTACATTCTTGTTTGCCCTAGATTTTGTCTTATGAAGTCCATTTCACGTTCAGTGGCATAAGATAATGTTATAGCTACTGTATATACCTCTCCACCCTATCCCTCCATTTCATTCTCGGCCTCTCCACGCCCCTCCGCCCTTCCATCCAATTCAAGTGCAGTCTCTTAGTCATTCTCTCATTCTCCATTTTCTCCATACGGACAAACAATTTCATTGTAGTCCTCCTATAGTTTCCATCACAGCTACGACACCTCAGCTGTCTTTCACTTCCTACTCTGTCTGTCTGTCACTTTACGTAACTGAACATGTTACTCTGAGATAACTCATTTCCTCTCCTCTCACTCTTGACATGGGGATCATAACACTAACACTCCGTGACCTCTTTACATCCATGTTCACTTCCGTATTCCTTATCGTTTCTCTCAGTGAACCAACAACCTTACTTCACCGCTGTGCCATTTCTTGTACTTCATCTTTTAAACCTCTATCTCTGCTTATCACACTACCTAAACATTTAAAAGCATTCACAGTCTCCATCTCCTGACCCTTCAGCCTTACTATATACCCCGCGACTTCATTCCTCTCAAACACTGTAACTACTTTTTTTTTTTACATTCGCTGTTTTAAACTTTTTTCTTACACACACACACACACACACACACACACACACACACACACACACACACACACACACACACACACACACACACACACACACACACACACACACACACACTTCCAAACTCATTCACCAAACCTTGCAACTCCCATACACCTTCGTTCAGTAGTACAGGTAATTCGCAGATCCCACTCTCTTTCACTAGGGAAACTCCAGCTTACACTACCCTACCTTATATTCATTGATATCTACAGTATATAATATATATATAAGAGCAGCGAAATTTGTTTGTTTGTTTGTTTGTCCTTCAGTCACGCCCAAAACAAGCTCCAGAGACCGCCAGACCCTTATGTATTCCGAGTCAGTGTGACCCAAGGATGGTTTTAGAGGGGTCAAAATTCCGATCTGGGTCATTTGAGGTCACCGTTAGAGTGTTCGACTTTTTGGCCTGGGCAACGCCAGGTACTCCTGCTGTCCAATTTTTGGCATGGAGACTCACATGACCTCCAGTTCGGACATAGGTTATGTGAGGTGGACCTCCATGGTCACTTGAGGTCACTGGTTGGAGGTCATTTGAGGTCACCGGTAATACACACTCGAACGACTGGACCCAGCAGCCCAATTTTTGGCGTGGAGACTCACATGACCTCTAGTTCGGACATAGGGTATGTGAGGTTGACCTCCGAGGTCATTTGAGGTCACCTGTAGGAGGTCATTTGAAGTCGCCGGCAATAGTAAACAAGTGCTCACAAATACTGTGCGTTATTCTGCGAAACCCGAAATAGAAAGTTCCTGGACCTCTCATCATCCGTTTTCAAAAGCATAAGCCATAAGAGGTATATGGTCCTTCTGCAGTGGAAAGAAAGATTAAACTAGAACAAATATGTTTAGAAATTTCACCTTTTTTTCTCTGAGACTATATATATATATATATATATATATATATATATATATATATATATATATATATATATGAATTTCATAAAAAAGCAGACTTTCCTGATCTACAAGATGACCCGCCGACATGTCGTAAAAATACCCCAGCTAATACCAGTACACCAGTCCTGTATGAGACAGCCCTAGCATGTATTCAATATGGACGGTGGGTGTTAGCGCCGAAGTGGTGACATGTGGAGGTGTAGGAGGACCACTGGGCCTTGGGATAGGCTACTGTCCCCGAGATTTAGGCCCTGAAGCCTTTGCCCAGAGTTGGACGCATAATTATATATATATATATATATATATATATATATATATATATATATATATATAATAAAAAACATCATCAGCCATAACTAGTCCACTGCTGAACAAAGGCCGCCCCCAACCTTTTCCACTAATTCCTTGACTGAGCCAATCATTGCCACGTTTTCCCTGCAAATTTCTCTATCTCATCTCTCTGGCCTTTTTCTGCTACGCTTACATTCTCTTGGTGTCCAGTCCGTCAGTCTCTTACTCCATCGGTTATCCCTTATTCTTGCTATATGGCCTGCCCACCTCCATTTCTGTTCTTTTATAACTTCTATAATATCTTTGACTTTAGTCTGCTCTCTCACCCAAGTTGATCTTTTCCTGTCTCTTAAAGATATTCCCAACATTGACCTTTCCATTGCTCTCTGAGAACGGATTCATCTATTTTCCATTGATTTTGTCAGTTTCCAGGTCTCACAACCATACGTCATAGCTGGAATTATACATTCGTTATATACTTTTCGTTTCATACAAACTGGCAAGCTACTTTTCATAATGTCTCTATGTTTACCGAAAGCTTTCCATCCAATTGTTATGCGTCTTTTATTTCTCTATCATGATGTGTCGTTAATTTTAGTATTTGTCCCAAGTAGTTGTACTCCTTAACTCCTTCAAGAATATCGTCACTTATTCTGATAACGCTCTTTGGTGTTTGCGGATTTAACATTACTTTCGTTTTACTTCGGTTCATCTTCAGTCCTACTTTCAGACTTTCTCCGTTCAGGTCATTTAACATTTCTTGCAATGCCTCCGCTGTTTCTGAGATTAGGACAATGTCATCTGCAAAACTTAAATGGTTTAGCTTTTCTCCATCAATGTTCACTCCTTTGTTTTCCCAGTCTAGCTTTCTAAAAATACTTTCTAGGCATGCTGTAAATAATTTTGGTGAAATTGTATCTCCCTGACGCACGCCCTTCTCAGTCTTAATTTTTTCTGAGTCCTTATGTAATTTAACTGTAGCAGTTCCCTCTCTCTATATGTTTCGAGCAGATTTACAATGTTCTCATTCACTCCTTGTTCTTGCAATGAATTTATAATTGCTATGTGCTCCACTGAGTCGAAAGCCTTTTCGTAATCAACAAAACTTAAGCACAGTGGTTTATTATATTCTATAGTTTTCTCAATTAGCTGGTTCATTGTATGTAGATGATCAATGGTCTAATACCCGCTTCGGAATCCTGCCTGTTCACGAGGTTGGTTTTCCTCCAAAATTGTTGTTATTCTGTTCGTAAGGACTTTAGTGAAGAGTTTGTAAATGACTGATAATAAGCTGATGGGTCGATAGTTACTGAGATCTTTTGAGTCACCTTTTTTGTAGAGTAAAATAACTACTGCATTACACCATGTTTTGGGAATTTTCTTCTGTTTTATACAGTGGGTAAATAAGTCAGCAAGCCTATTTTGTACTTCTACTCCGGCACCCAACAGTAAATCTGCTACTATTCCATCTTCTCCCGGAGCCTTCCCTCTTTTCATATTTTTAAGACAATTATTTACTTCGTCTGGTGTTACCTCAGGTATTTCACTTGTGTCAACTGAAAAGTTAACTATTGGTACTACTGTCTTTGATGCATACAGTTCTTTGTAAAATTCTTCAACTCTCTTCATCATCTTATCTCTGCATTTAATGATTTCACCGTTTTTTTCTTTCAATGATGTCATTTGTTGCTTTCCTAGTGCCATTTTACTTCGGACCTGTTTGAGACTTTTTCCATTTTTGATGGTTTCTTTGATCTGATCCATGTTTCTCTTTCTTTTTTCTTCTCTTTGTCTTTTGTTGATAAGCTTATTTAATTCTGCTCGTTTTATTTCTTTTTTCTTTGATTTCCTTTCGTTTTTTCATAAGCTCGAGTGTCTTGTCTGAATACTTCTTGGCTTTGGTTGTATTAGGTTTTCCTACTACCTCTGCTGATTCTCTTAGTACTTTTGTTAGTCTGTCATTCAGCTCATCAACGTCACATTCAGCGTTACTTAGGGCCTGAAATCTGTTCCTTATTTCCAACTGAAAGACTGCTTTGTTTTCATTTACTGTTATTGGGCATATCTTTTTATCTTTAATCATCTTCTTTCTTTCATTTCTGAAATTGAATCTTGCTGTGCAACCCACCATTCTATGATCACTGCCAATATTTACTTTGTTGATAACTGTGACATTTGTGATCGTGTTATTCTTATCTGCTATAATGAAGTCGATTTCATTTTTTGTTTCTCCATTTGGGCTTCTCCAGGTCCACTTTCTTCCTGTTCTTTTGTGGAAGAATGTGTTCATTATTCTCATGTTAAACATTTCAGCAAAATTTACTAGCATTTCTGCTCTTTCATTCCTTTCTCCCACTCCAAATTTTCCCATACATGCTTCTCCATTTTTCGACTTCCCAACTTTTGCATTGAAGTCTCCCATGAGTATAGTATATGCTGACTTTTCTTCATCCATAATCTGGGAGATGTCATCATAGAATGTTTCTATTTCTTCATCTGGGCTTTGAGAAGTTGGTGCATATACTTGTATGACTTTCATGGTATATTTTTTGCACAGTCTAATGACAACAAATGCTGCTCTGTCAGATACACTGCTGAATTTAACAATGTTGTTTGCAAGATTTCTGTTAATTAGAAATCCTACACCACTAACTCTTTCATTTTCCTTTCCTCTGTAGTAAAACAGGTGGTTGCTGTCTTCGAGCTTAATTACTTTTTCTTCTTTTCTTTTTTTCTTTCTTTTCCTAATTCTCTTTTTCTTTCTAAATTCTCTTTTTCTTTCTTTTCCTAATTCTCTTTTTCTTTCTAAATTCTCTTTTTCTTTCTTTTCCTAATTCTCTTTTTTGTCAATCTGTCTGTCAAGCGAACTCTGTGCGTAGTATTGCGCACAAACGGTAAGAGGTATCAAGAAACTCCTAAAGCAAAAGTTTTTAAAAACACTTTGGTGTTTGCTGTAGATCTAAATTTTTCCGGAAAAGTTGACCACGTGCCTGCGTCGTGCCAGACTGGTTGAAAATGTGACAGGGCAAGACATTACATATATACATATTTCATCTTATTCTGTACCCACAAGCTCGTGTCTGTCTGTCCATCTGTCTGTCTTTCTGTCTGACTGTCTGTAATACTAACATTGTGCTGCAAAAACGGTACGAGGTACCAACAAACTGCAAAAGGTGTTAAATACCCTTTGGTGTCTGCCTAAAGCAAAAAACAAATAATAATGAAAGAAAAGCATTCGGGAGCCGCATGCTAATCGCCCTCCAGAATATGCTGTTGGCCAGGTCCAAGATTTAGGCCATATCTTGATGCCCAGAAAGTTTCATGTTGATAACTCAAGCCATTCATGAGAGATAATGATGCTAAAGGCGGGGGATAAAAACTAGTTGACCTTTGGCAGGCATTTTGGCGACCTTGACCGCGAGTGCCCATTTTCGAATTCGTCCAAGATTTTGGCCATATCTTGATACCCTGAAGGTTTCATGTTGATACCTCAAGCCATTCATGAGATATAATGGGAACAGATACACACACACACAGACGTACCGAACCAACACGGCCAGTGGCATTACCTAAATTAGTATCTTTGTATGAGTCAAGCTCTGTACCAGGTTAGACTAAATGATTTTTCATTATTAAAAGGAAAAAAATAATAAGTTTAAACAAGACTTGTTCAAACAGAAAAGAGAACCAAGACGAAAGAATGCGCTGAGTCAGCTGAGGGTTGTTTAGACTACAGCAACACGGGGAATGCAAGTACATACTCTGTACTTTTAGTATTGCAAAATGGATACATACTTTAGTAAAGCAAATTTGGAAAAGAAAAGGGATAAAGGTAAAAAGCAAAATGATTTCTACCAAGAACTGGTTGAAGTGGAGACTCACAATAGACTGGTTGAACGTGTACACAAACTAGAAATGGCTTTCAAAAATGAAATTGATGAAATAAAGAAGCAGATGCACTTGCAAAAGGAAGAAATAGAAAAACTAGGAAGGGAGGCCAACAAGAAAGACACAACCATCAGTGAACTAACAGTGGAATTGAGTACACTTAGGAAGAAAATGAGTGAAATGGCAAGTACAGTAGTCAATCACGAGAGTGTTATGGAAGAGTTCAAAAATGACACAGAGACAATTAGGCAAGTAAGCAGTCTCATAGACCAGAGCAGTGATATTGAGGAGAAGATAACACAGGTGAATGAAGCTGTGTAAAGCTACAAAAATGATGTGGAAACCACGTATGCTGAAATGGTGAAAGTAAAGAAAGACTTAGAAACAAGGGTGTAGGAAAAAAACATTAAAAAGGAAGTGAAAAGAATAATCCAAAACAATCCAAAGTTAGTCAGAGATTCAGTAGATATAAACAAATCTATAATAATCACTGGTATAGAAGAGGAAGAAGTAAAAAACAAGATCACAAGAGACAAAAAGGAGATGGCAAATGTAATGAGCTTACTGAAAGAAGTATCAGAGGAAATCTGTAGTAAAGACATAGAGGAACACAAAAGGTTAGGGAAATACGAGAAAAGCAAGACAAGACCTCTGAAGGTGACTTTCCAGAGTGTAAATGCTGTGGAAGAGATACTAAAAAATGCAAAGAATCTTATGGAAAAAGAGGAGTTCAAAAATGTATGGATAAAAAGATGCCTAACACAAGAGGAACTGGAATTACTGAAAGAGAAAAGGGAGGAAGCAAAAACAAAAAATGAGGGAAGATCAGAAGAGGAGAAGAAGAATTTTTTTTTTTTTACAAAGTAATAGGATTGCAGGTACAAAAGTGGTACACAAACAGGATGGAATAAAAAGGAGGAAGGTAGTAGAACCATGTCATGACAAGTATATAAACAAGATGATAAAGTTGATGTACTCAAATGTGGATGGAATGGTATCTAAATTACTAGAGATGAATGATTATGTCAGAGAAAATGAACCACAAATAATATGCCTAACTGAAACAAAATTAACACCAAGGATATCCAATGACATACTAAACTTAGAGGAATACAATATATGGAGAATAGACAGAAATTTAAAAAAAGGAGGAATTATAATATTAACTAAGAAAAATCTAAAAGTCAATGAAATAAAACTAGATATACCATCACAAGTAGAACTGATTGCAGTAGAGATCAACACATCTGAAGGTAAAGTAATTGTAGCCAATTTGTACATGCCACCCAGATCAAACACATGGGAAAGAGATGAATATAAGGACCTGGCAGAGAGTACAATTCAGAGTTTAAGATCATTACTACATAAAATGGAAGAGAAATTGGAAAGAATTATACTAACTGGGGATTTTAATACAAATATAAATTGGAACTCTAGATATAATTAGCCAAGAAAGCTGTTGGGACCAAAAGCTCCTGGATCTCGTGCAAGAGTTTTTCCTAACGCAACATGTGAGGGAAACCACCAGAAAAAGAGGACTTGATGTACCTTCAGTGCTAGATCTAATATTACTAAGCAAGAAAATGATATTGACGGTTTAATATATCACTCTCCACTCGGCAAAAGCGATCATGCAGTACCAAATTATAACTTCAGGATAGCATGACATAGTAAACAGCAATGACAGTTACAAAAAGAGCCTAAACTATAAAAAGGGAAATTATCAAGACCTAAAGAAGTATTTCTTAGAAGTTGATTGGGAAAATGAGCTTAGAGGACAAGATTTTAATGCTGTATATAAAAAATTCTGTGAATTTTATGAAATAGGAGTCCAGAAGTACATCCCACAGCACAAAGAAGCAGATAAGAAAATACAGAAATGGTTCAATACAGAATGTAAAAAATCAAAAGAAAGAAGAGATTTGTTGTGGAATAGATACAGAAGACACAATAGTGAAAGGGCATGTAATAATTACAAACAGGCAAGAAACGATTATACAAGAATAAGGAGGGAAGCCCAAAAACAGTTTGAGGAGGATATAATAAATAAAAGTAGTGATCAACCAAAGCTGTTTTACAGCTATATCAGAAACAAAACCAAAGTAAAAGATATAATACAATCCATTACGGACGAGGGAATCACTTATACACAAGAGAAAGATATTTGTGAAGCACTAAATAAGAATTTCCAATTAGTTTTTACATAAGAAAAAAATTTTGAGAGGGACTATGTGGAACATGCATGTCCACACATACTACCAGATATACAAATAGCAGAAAAAGTAATACAGGAGGAGTTAAGTAGATTAGACAGAGGAAAAGCAAGTGGTCCTGACGAAATTTCATGTTGGGTACTACGAGAATGTGCAAAGGAGTTAAGTAAACCATTATTTTTAATTTTCAAGAAATCCTTGAGTCAAGGTAAACTACCTGATATTTGGAAGAAAGCAAATATTGTCCCCTTATTCAAGAAAGGAAATAGACAAAATCCACTCAACTACCGACCAGTATCACTGACCAGTGTTGTAAGCAAGGTATTAGAAAAGCTTATAAGAAAAGCTTGGGTAAATCATCTAGAAGAACACAGTATGATAACAGAAAGACAGTTTGGTTTCAGAAAAGGAAAATCATGTGTTACTAATCTGTTGAGCTACTATGACAGAGTAACAAACACAATACAGGAAAGGGAAGGATGGGTGGACAGTATCTATTTTGATTTCAAGAAAGCTTTTGACACAGTACCACACCAAAGACTTTCATGGAAACTGTACCATCAAGGAGGAATTCGAGGCAAACTGTTTTGTTGGATGCAAGACTTTCTCATAAAAAGAAAAATGAGAACAGTACTAAGAGGAAACTACTCATCATGGAAAGAAGTGACTAGTGGATTACCACAGGGTTCAGTGATGGCACCAATCATGTTTTTAGTGTATATTAATGATATAAGCAGTAACACTGGAAATGAGAGCTATCTGAATATGTTTGCAGATGATGCAAAAATACAAAGGAGAATTACTAACACAGACTCTTGTAAAGAACTACAAGAAGAATTAAATAAACTTCATGAATGGAGTAATACATGGCAAATGGAATTCAATGTGGACAAGTGTCATGTAATCAAGTTTGGTAAAAGTGGAAAAAGACCTGATTGGGATTATAAGTTAGGAAATAAAACCCTATACACATCAGAAAGAGAGAAAGACCTAGGTGTGATTATCAATAACAGACTATCTCCGGCTGACCACATCAGCGAGAAAGTACGGAACATGTATACACTGCTTGCAAATATGAGAATAGCATTCACATACATAAATGAAGACATGCTAAGAAGGATAATAACATCATTCATTAGACCAACCCTGGAATATGCATCAGTAGTCTGGAGTCCTCATCTCAAAAAGCACATAGACAAGATTGAAAAAGTTCAAAGGGCCGCTACAAGATGGATACCAAGCTTAAGGGACCTAAGCTACGAAGAAAGACTAAATAAACTGAATCTACCAACACTACAGGAGAGAAGGAAAAGAAGTGACATGATAATGCTATATAAGTGCATATCAGGGAGGAAGAAAATAGACATAAATGATTACTTAACATATGGAGAAGCATCAGCAAGAGGACACTGCAAAAAACTGCATAAGAAGAGAGGTGAAGGAAATTCAGTTTCCCAAACAGAGCAATTGATCAATGGAATGCACTACCGAATGAAATAGTGTGTGCCAAAACAATTCACAAATTTAGGGATATGTACGATAAATATGGTTTAAGAGACGGGACAGTACGAGCTTGACTCATTCCTGTAAAGATACAATTAGGTAAGAATTAGGTAAGGTAAGAACACACACACACACACACACACACACACACACACACACACACACACACACACACACACACACACACACACACACACACACACAGGCAGGCAAAAACATTATTGTTCCGCCTTATAAAGGCAGGCAGTAATAATAAACAAACAAATAAATAAATAAATGTGACAAAAGTATGTCGATCGCATACCTGTGTCGTCCTAGAATGCTTGTAAGTACAACAAAGGGGGGCAAGGAAAAGTATTACATAATAAAATACTTACATTTTATAATACAATAATCTTGTGTGTGTGTGTGTGTGTGTGTGTGTGTCTCCACCATCACACCTAATCCATGCACTGTGCTAGCCCACTTCGATCTATACCCACCTTCCATTTCATCCGTTCAACCAAGATCAAAAGACCTGTGGTGATGGCATGACAGTGACAGGTCATGGATGTGGCTGTAACTCGCCAGCTTGAGTCCTGATCATAGGCAGCATTGGTTCAGTGGTTGCTGGCATGATGGCATAGGAGCAGGTCATGCCTCCAGCAGCATCCAGTGCGACTAAGCAGCCGGAAATGGATGCCCAACTGCTTACCCCTGACGGGAAAGGGTTCAGAAAAACTAACTTAAACATTTGCTGCTCAACACCACCTGGGCAAATAACCACGTCTGTCAGGGTTTCCTACATTGTGGTCGAAAAAACAAAAGAATACCTCTGACTCTTCTTACCAGGAATATACGAACCTTGCTTGATACTGACCAAGATACACAACCATCCCATGGGACTGCCCTTATTGCCCATGAATTAAAAAGATATAAAATTAACATTGCTGCCATATCTGAGACTTGCCTCTCAGGAGAAAGCAACCAACCAGAATCAGAAAGGTATACCTATTTCTGGAGGGGATACTCAGACAATGTATGAAAAAACCTTGGTACTGACTTTGCAGTTCGAAGCAACCTACCACAGAATATCCAAGAATTACTTGTTGGTATATCAGAGGGGCTAATGTCCTGGAACATACCTCTCTCTAAACGCCAGTATGCATCAGTCATCAGTAACTATGCTCCATTGCTTGACACTGAAGACACTGTCAAAAACTTCTTTTATGATTCTCTGAATGCTGCCATTCGCTCAATACCACTTAATGACAAACTCATCCAGCTTGGAGATTTTAATGCCAGAGTAGGAAAAGATAATCACTTCTGGCAAAACATTATAAGCTGCCATGGTGTTGGTAACATGAACAAGAATGGCCTTAGACTGATTTCCTTTTGCTCAGAACAGTCTGGTCATCATCAACACCATTTTTCAACTTAAGAATAAACACAAGACCACATGGATACACCCACGATCTAGAGGTTGACACCTAATTGAGTATGTCATTGTAAGGCAGCGAGATCGAAGAGAAGGTCTTATAACCAATGTTATGAAGGTGCTGACTGCTTAGCAGACCTTAACCTTATACTTACCAAACTGCAACTAGTCATATGCCTGCAAATGCATTGCAGAGAATCCTCCAAAAAACTAAACTGTAGTATTTTAAAGGATGTGGCAAATTGAACTGTAGTATCTTCCACTGCATGGTTACAGACAAGCTCTCCCAGTGCCCACTACTTGACCCAAACAAAAATGCAACAAACCTAGATGCAAAGTGGCTGAACATTAAGACACTGCTTTAATGCAATACATAAGAAATCCTAGGCTTCTCCACTCGCTGTCTCAAAGACCAATTTGATGAAAATTCTGAAGGGATCCATGACCTTGCAATGAAAAACAGAGCAACTAACCACTGGCTGGCTCATCCTAGCTCTCCAGAATGTCAGTAATGAAACAGAGAAAACTGTTTGACATGAAGAACAATTGGTAGACTGAGCAAGCAAAAGAGCTGCAAAAACTAGCTGATGCCTCAGCCTCATTTTAGCATCTCAATTGAGTCTTTGACAACACCAACTTGAGAATCGGGACGAAGGTATCTGTACATACGGCTGTATGCCTTTCCACCCTCTTATACTGTGCTGAATCCTGAACAACTTACCAGCATCACATCAAACAGCTTGAGTCACTTCACACCCGATGCTTACGTCACATCCTAGGACTCACATGGGAGGATAAAGTCCCTCACTTACAAATTCTCCAGCTAGCGAAGTCAATCTTCATAGAAATCACGCTGACTAACAATCAGCTGAGATAGATCAAACACTTGTTCTGTGTACCTGAGCACCGCCTTCCCCTCCAGTTTCTGTATGGCCAACTCGATTCAGCTTGCAACAACCCAGGGAGACAGAAGAAAAGATGTAAAGCTCATAAACAGTAAGGACAACTCTAAAGAAATGCAACATCATATCACAAGATCTTGAGACAGTGCCTCGGGCAGAAAACACTGGTGAACCCTCGGCAGCAAAGAAACCAATCATCTCAAAGAAGCTGAGAACCTGGCTAGAGAAGAGCATAGACAATGAAGACACAACTAAAACTGAGTTGTTCCAGCAAACCCGGACTTGACATGCTGACTGTGTGGCAAAATTTGAGAATCCAGGATTGGTCTGCACAGTCACTTACACTGGCACCAAAGACAATGAGAAATACACCAACCTCTTAGGTATAGCAGGTGTTGTCTTCTGGAGCAGGTGGACAGTTTTAGGTGTGTGTGTGTGTGTGTGTGTGTGTGTGTGTGTGTGTGTATGTGTGTTCTTACCTAATTGTTCTTACCTAATTGTATCTTTACAGGAATAAGTCAAGCTCGTACTGTCCCGTGTCTTAAACCATATTTATCGTACATATCCTTAAATTTGTGAATTGTTTTGGCACACACTATTTCATTCGGTAGTGCATTCCATTGATCAATTGCTCTGTTTGGGAAACTGAATTTCCTTACGTCTTTATCACCTCTCTTCTTATGCTGTTTTTTGCAGTGTCCTCTTGCTGATGCTTCTCCATATGTTAAGTAATCATTTATGTCTATTTTCTCCTTCCCTGATATGCACTTATATAGCATTATCATGTCACCTCTTTTCCTTCTCTCCTGTAGTGTTGGTAGATTCAGTTTATTTAGTCTTTCTTCGTAGCTTAGGTCCCTTAAGCTTGGTATCCATCTTGTAGCGGCCCTTTGAACTTTTTCAATCTTGTCTATGTGCTTTTTGAGATGAGGACTCCAGACTACTGATGCATATTCCAGGGTTGGTCTAATGAATGATGTTATTATCCTTCTTAGCATGTCTTCATTTATGTATGTGAATGCTATTCTCATATTTGCAAGCAGTGTATACATGTTCCGTACTTTCTCGCTGATGTGGTCAGCCGGAGATAGTCTGTTATTGATAATCACACCTAGGTCTTTCTCTCTTTCTGATGTGTATAGGGTTTTATTTCCTAACTTATAATCCCAATCAGGTCTTTTTCCACTTTTACCAAACTTAATTACATGATACTTGTCCACATTGAATTCCATTTGCCATGTATTACTCCATTCATGAAGTTTATTTAATTCTTCTTGTAGCTCTTTACAAGAGTCTGTGTTAGTAATTCTCCTTTGTATTTTTGCATCATCTGCAAACATATTCAGATAGCTCTTCTTTCCAGTGTTACTGCTTATATCATTTATATACACTAAAAACATGATTGGTGCCATCACTGAACCCTGTGGTAATCCACTAGTCACTTCTTTCCATGATGAGTAGTTTCCTCTTAGTACTGTTCTCATTTCTCTTTTTATGAGAAAGTCTTGCATCCAACAAAACAGTTTGCCTCGAATTCGTCCTTGATGGTACAGTTTCCATAAAAGTCTTTGGTGTGGTACTGTGTCAAAAGCTTTCTTGAAATCTAAATAGATACTATCCACCCATCCTTCCCTTTCCTGTATTGTGTTTGTTACTCTGTCATAGTAGCTCAACAGATTAGTAACACATGATTTTCCTTTTCTGAAACCAAACTGTCTTTCTGTTATCATACTGTGTTCTTCTAGATGATTTACCTAAGCTTTTCTTATAAGCTTTTCTAATACCTTGCTTACAACACTGGTCAGTGATACTGGTCGGTAGTTGAGTGGATTTTGTCAATTTCCTTTCTTGAATAAGGGGACAATGTTTGCTTTCTTCCAAATATCAGGTAGTTTACCTTGACTCAAGGATTTCTTGAAAATTTAAAATAATGGTTTACTTAACTCCTTTGCACATTCTCGTAGTACCCAACATGAAATTTCATTAGGACCACTTGCTTTTCCTCTGTCTAATCTACTTAACTCCTCCTGTATTACTTTTTCTGCTATTTGTATATCTGGTAGTATGTGTGGACATGCATGTTCTACATAGTCCTTCTCAAAATTTTTTTCTTCTGTAAAAACTAATTGGAAATTCTTATTTAGTGCTTCACAAATATCTTTCTCTTGTGTATAAGTGATTTCCTCGTCCGTAATTGATTGTATTATATCTTTTTCTTTGGTTTTGCTTCTGATATAGCTGTAAAACAGCTTTGGTTGATCACTACTTTTATTTATTATATCCTCCTCAAACTGTTTCTGGGCTTCCCTCCTTATTCTTGTATAATCGTTTCTTGCCGGTTTGTAATTATTTTACGCCCTTTCACTATTATGTCTTCTGTATCTATTCCACAACAAATCTCTTCTTTCTTTTGATTTTTTACATTCTGTATTGAACCATTTCTGTATTTTCTTATCTGCTTCTTTGTGCTGTGGGATGTACTTCTGGACTCCTATTTCATAAAATTCACAGAATTTTTTATATACAGCATTTAAATCTTGTCCTCTAAGCTCATTTTCCCAATCAACTTCTAAGAAATACTTCTTTAGGTCTTGATAATTTCCCTTTTTATAGTTTAGGCTCTTTTTGTAACTGTCATTGCTGTTTACTATGTCATATGCTATCCTGAAGTTATAATTTAGTACTGCATGATCGCTTTTGCCGAGTGGAGGGTGATATAGTAAACTGTCAATATCATTTTCTTGCCTAGTAAATATTAGATCTAGCACTGAAGATACATCAAGTCCTCTTTTTCTGGTGGTTTCCCTCACATGTTGCGTTAGGAAGAACTTTTGTACGAGATCCAGGAGCTTTTGGTCCCAACAGCTTTCTTGGCTAATTATATCTAGAGTATTCCAATTTATATTTGTATTGAAATCCCCAGTTAGTATAATTCTTTCTGATTTCTCTTCCATTTTATGTAGTAATGATCTTAAACTCTGAATTGTACTCTCTGCCAGGTCCTCATATTCATCTCTTTCCCATGTGTTTGATCTGTGTGTGTGTGTGTGTGTGTAGTACAGTCAATACTGGAAATGTGATTTTGATGAAACGTTTAACAGGATGTCTGGAACTTAGTTACAGATGGGCCCGTTTCAATTTCATTCGATTTTTATTTTCTAAAGGGGTGTTTTGACACGTAATAATTGTCCCCATTGATTTTACATTATGCGGAAAATGTGGTGGGGTATTTCCGTGGAGTAGCGTGCGTTTTCAAGGTACAAGTGCTTCACGGCAGGAGTAAGAGCTCTGCATACATATCGTTGGATTCGAGCAAAGCGAACCTAGGTACAGAAATGGCTCTAATTTGGGCAATTGCTGAGTGGTTCCATGGGCCTACCAGTCGCTTGTTTAATATACTGTTTTATATCAATCAATCTATCTATCTATCTATATATAACCTTGACTTTTTACCTAGCATTCTGAAAACAGAATAAGTTGATCCTTCGCTAACCTTAAACTTTCATCAAATTTTATCCAAATAGAATCTAAGCTCTTTTAATTAAAAGACCAGACCTTTGGCCTTGTCGTGTAGCCTTTGTCTCTGAGCAGTTGTTCTAAAAATTTAATTATTTCATCTCTTTTCTCCCTCAACTCTTCCACCAAGTTCAGTCAGAATCGGATCAAAACTCAGTTGGCTTTGTGTCCTTGACCTGTTAATCTTTTTCGGTCAAAAAAAAAAAAATGACAATAATAATAATAATAATAATAATAATAATAATCTATCTATCTATCTATCTATCTATTGCCACAATCCCGTAAGGGGTGTCCATTTGACTTTGAGTTATAATAATAATAATAATAATAATTGTAGTATTAGTATTAGTAATAGTATTAGTGGTAATAGTAGTAGTAGTGGTAATAGTAGTAGTAGCAATAGTAGTAGTAGTAGTAGTAGTAGTACTACTACTACTACTACTACTAACTAGCAGGGGTACCCGGCGTTGCCCGGGCCAAAAAGGCAAACTCTAATCCTATTTGTTCTAGTTCTTTCTTTCTATTCCACAAAGACCATGTACCATTTATGCTTTTGAAGAGGGTTATAAGAGGTCCAGGAACTTTCTATTTCAGCTTTCACAGACTAACGCACAGTATTTGTGCACGCTTGTTTACTGTTACCGATATCCTCAAATGACCTCCAACCAGTGACCTCAAATGATCTCGAAGGTCAACCTCAATAGCCTACTGTATGTCCGAACTGGATGTCACGTGAGTCTCCACGCCAAAAATTGGACAGCAGGGGTACCTGGTGTTGCCCAGGCCAAGAAGGCGAACACTCTACCGGTGGCCTCAAATTACCCAAATCTGAATTCTGACCTCCCTAAAACCATCCTTGGGTCACCCTGATTCGGAATATATATGGGTCTGGGGGTCTCTGGCCCTTGGTTTGGGTGTGATTAAAGGACAAACAAACAAACAAAGCAGATCTTTCATATATATATATATATATATATATATATATATATATATATATATATATCTATATATCTCTGTCTATCTTTATATATATCTATATATATATATATATATATATAGATATATATATAGATTTATATATATATATCTATATCTATATCTATATATATCTATATATATATCTATATATCTATATATATCTATCTATATATATATATATATATATATATATATATATATATATATATATATTGTTACATAGCCTATGATTTCATCATCCTTTGTGTAATTCTAACGTACAGTGTGCTGCCTGTTTGATCACGAGCGTGTTCTGCCTCAGTCCCCCCCTTCTACCATTATAGTAGAGTAAGTCGTCCTTTCTGTTATTCAGTGCGGGATTGTCAACTTTTTGTCCCCATGGCTTCATTTGCGCATCCTTCTTACAAGTTGTATCAAGCTCTGCTGGCCCCTATATAATGAGCTCAGTCTCTGCATCATTGCCACTTAGATCTGCTCCTCATTTTGTTCACATCTCTGTCCTCCCCTGTACAGTTATTATTGAGTGCTCAGGAAGAGTCCAACCATCTAGCAGCTGTGTAATTTGAGTATAACTGTTATTGTATTTTTTCTTGTACTGTGTAGTGTAAGGTGTTAATTTGTAGGCCTGGTGAAGTTTTTGTAATTTATGTAGGATTCATTTTGTCAGCCAGTTTTAATATTATTGTGTATCTGTAATAATTTATCTTGCATTAACTGAGCATTACCCAGTGTATTTTCATTTTATCAGGGCTGACTTAGATAAATTTACTCTTGCTAATTTCATGTTAATAGAGGCTATTGCAGTTTACCATATATTTAACCTGTTTTTTGCCATTACGTTATCCTTATGAGTCCTGAATGTTTTGTTGTTAGTTTGAGCATTAAACTTTAACTTGTAATTTTACCTAACTCTTTTGTTTTGAACCTGGAACTTTACGGGACAGTAGTGATTTTTAGTATTCTCACTTAATGTGTACATTATCTTTCTCTGTTCCGTAACATAAATTTGGCGACCTCATATCAGGATATTCAGGATATTATCATAAGGATATTGCTTGATATTTTGTGACTGTTACTTATTCATGATGTCTACTATTACTACACTTGATGAAGCCAAAGATTTTTTGTCAAATGTGCAAACAGTGTTGGATGTAGAAAACAGAACAAAGAATGAACTTAAGCTTGTTGCTCAACAATTGGGAATTGCAGTTCACTCTCATCATTCTAAAGATCAAATTGTTGACATGATTAATGAAAGCTTGTTTAATGTAACTCCTCCAAATGAGCAAACGCAGATTGAATTAGCTAAGTTACAGCTAGCTCTGCAGGAGGCTCGCGTTAAGGAGGCACAGATACAGGCTCAGGCACAAGTTGAACTTGCCAGGATTCAGGCAGACCATGAGTATCGCATGAAACAAGGTGGAACTGGATCATCTAGCTCTGATAATTTTGATGTGGCTAAAAATGTTAAACTTGTCCCTCCTTTTAATGAATCTGATTTAACAAAGTATTTTCAGTTGTTTGAGAGGGTAGCTGCAGGTTTTAATTGGCCAAAAAGGTATTGGCCAGTGCTCCTTCAAACTGTTCTCACCGGTAAAGCTCAAGTAACTTATGCATCTTTGCCTCAGGATCAATCTGATTATTATGATGTAGTTAAGAGTTTGATTCTTAAGGCCTATGAGCTTGTTCCTGAAGCCTATAGAGTAAAATTTAGAACAACTTATAAGCAAGATAAGCAATCCCATGTTGAGTATGCAAAAATCAAAGAAGATCTGTTAGAGCAGTGGTTAAATTCTAAGAATGTGGATTCTGATTTTGGTAAATTTAAGCAGATGATTTTGCTGGAGGACTTCAAGAGGTGTATTAGTAAAGATGTAAGCCTATATCTTGATGAGAGAAGAACAGATAATTTGTCTGATGCTGCAGTTTTAGCTGATGAATATGTTCTCACTCACAAGAGATATTCTAAAGAAAAAGGGAAAGCTGAGAGTAAGTACGTTGCCTCTACTCAGAGTACAGGTAACAGGAAAGAGAATAAGGATGATGTTTCTCAGGAAGTAAATACCAGCTTCACCTCTAGATTTCAGAAAAGTAAATGTACTTATTGTAGTAAGCTTGGTCATACTACGGAGAGATGTTTCAGGAGACAGCGTGATGTGAACAAAAAGGAGTCTTTAAATATTCAGTCAATTGGTCTAGTGTCCACTCTTGAGAGTTCCCAGAATTCTTTAACTGAGTTAACTGAACCTGCTTTGAGGGGTAACTTAAATTCTCATGATGGAGCTCCTCTTTGAGCAGTAACGTGGGTGACACTCTCAAGAGTTCATGTGCTAATTTCCTGTCTGATGGTTTTGTCAGTCCTCTGGACAGTAATGACAGGAAATCAGTTAAAATATATCGTGATACAGGTGCTTGCCATTCCCTTATGCTGACCAGTGTTCTAGGCTCTAATTTTAATTCCTCTGATGAAACTGTAATCTTACAAGGTGTAGGGAATAATTACTTCTCTGTCCCTCTGTGCAGAGTGAATTTAGAGTCTGGTTTTGCTAATGGTTCCGTTATGGTTGGGTTGGTTGAGACACTCCCAATGTCAGGTGTAACTTTCTTACTTGGAAATGATATTGGTGGAAGTCAAGTGTGTCCAGCTCCTCAGTTGTCTAGTGAGCCAGTGGCTGCGGCCCAGGATTGTGGTGTCCCTGATGTGTTCCCTGCATGTGCTGTCACTAGGGCTAAGTCTAAAGTTACTGGTGATTTAGAGGATAATGATGATGTTATCCTAGCTGACACTTTTCTTGCTAATTTGGACCACTCACCAGATGAGGCAGTACCCCGTAGTGTTGATAATTTGTCTCGTCAAGAGTTGGTTGAGTTGCAGGTTGCTGACCCTGAGTTGAAAGGTCTAGCTAACTCTGCTTACAGTGAAGAAGAGTCAGCCGGTGCTTCTACTTGTTATTATGTAAAGTCAGGAGTACTTATGAGGAAGTGGAGACCCCCAACAGTATCAGCCGACTGTGAATGGGAGGTTGTACATCAAGTTGTCATCCCTCGTGTTTGTAGGCAGGATATCATTAGAGTGACTCATGATTCCAGTTTGGCAGGACACCTTGGAGTGAGGAAGACTGTGGCACGCATTTTGAAACACTTCTACTGGCCAGGTATCTTCAGGGATGTTTCCTGGTATTGTAAGTCTTGTCACACCTGTCAAGTTGTGGGGAAGTGTAATCAGACCGAAAAGGTTGCACCTCTAGTTCCCATTCCTCCTTTTGAGGCGCCTTTCACCCGTGTGTTGGTGGATATTGTGGGCCCTCTTCCTAAGACTTCTTCAGGATTTTCTTATGTGTTGACCCTGATTGATATGGCTACTCGTTATCCTGAAGCCATTCCACTTAGAAATATCTCAGCAAAGAACGTGGTTAAGGAAATGCTGGGGTTCTTCACAAAGTTTGGTCTGCCCAAGGAGGTACAGTCAGACCGGGAAGTAATTTCATGTCGAATGTTTTCAAGCAGTCTCTGAAAGAGTTGGGCATCACCCAGATCACGTCTTCAGCTTACCATCCCCAGACCCAAGGAGCGTTGGAGAGATATCATCAAACACTCAAATCGATGCTCAAGAAATACTGTTTGGAACATCAGAAAGACTGGGATAAAGGTCTTCCATTCGTTGTGTTTGCTGCAAGAGAATCTCCAAATGAATCACTGGGCTTCTCACCTTTTGAACTACTGTTTGGCCATGAAGTAAGAGGACCCCTTAAGTTACTCAAGGAATGCTGGCTGTCGGAGGAAGATGACGTCAACCTGCTGGAGTATGTGATGAAGTTCAAAGAACGGCTGTCCACTGCTTTACAGCTGGCGAGAGAGAATTTAGGAGCTGCTCAGGAGAAGATGAAGACTTGGTATGATAAGAAGTCCAGGTTACGCCACTTTCAGCCAGGAGATCAGGTTTTGATTCTGCTACCAGTTCATGGGCAACCTCTTCAAGCCAAGTTTAGTGGTCCTTATTTCGTGGAGAAGAAACTCAGTGATGTCAGCTATGTCATCGCCACACCAGATCGTAGAAAGAACAAGCAACTATGTCACATCAACATGCTAAATTTATATCACAGGCGGGACGAAAATAATCCAGTCTGCACTGTAGCTGTTCCACCCGAGTCTGCAAGTGAAGCTCTCCCATGTAGTATGAGCCTGAGTGATAGTTTGGGGAAGAATCCTGATATCATGAATGATCTCCAGACTAAGCTTTCTCATCTACCTCCCGAGGAAAGGCAGGAGTTTTCGGCATTGCTGCAGGAGTGCCCGCAAGTGTTCCGTGCCACTCCAGGAAGAACCACTGTGTTGATGCATGATGTCGATGTTGGAGACGCAAAGCCAATTAAATTGCCTTCTTACCGTGTGAACCCAGTGAAAGTTCCCCTCATCCAGAAGGAGCTTGGCTACCTGTTGGACCACAAGATGATTGAGCCCTGTCAGAGCGAGTGGAGTTCTCCTGTCACTCTAGTCCCTAAGCCAGGTGGGTCACAGCGGCTTTGCATCGACTACAGACGTGTTAATCAGATAACCAAAACAGACACTTACCCTCTCTCTCTCGTGGAAGATTGCATAGACAAGATCGGAAAGGCTAGGTACATAAGTAAGTTTGATTTGTTAAAGGGATACTGGCAAGTACCTATGACTGAACGTGCTAGGGAGATTTCATGTTTTGTAACATTAGGAAAGACTTTGGATGTTCTGTAATGACATAGACAGATTGTTTTAGAGTAATAAGAAATTTCCTTTGTAAATTTCTTTTTCTTTGTGGGGAGGTGTTACATAGCCTATGATTTCATCATACTTTGTGTAATTCTAACGTACAGTGTGCTGCCTGTTTGATCACGAGCGTGTTCTGCCTCAGTCCCCCCCTTCTACCGTTATAGTAGAGTAAGTCGTCCTTTCTGTTATTCAGTGTGGGATTGTCAACTTTTTGTCCCCATGGCTTCATTTGCGCGTCCTTCTTACAAGTTGTATCAAGCTCTGCTGGCCCCTATATAATGAGCTCAGTCTCTGCATCATTGCCACTTAGATCTGCTCCTCATTTTGTTCACATCTCTGTCCTCCCCTGTACAGTTACTATTGAGTGCTCAGGAAGTCTCCAACCATCTAGCAGCTGTGTAATTTGAGTATAACTCATTGCATTTTTTCTTGTACTGTGTAGCGTAAGGTGTTAATTTGTAGGCCTAGTGAAGTTTTTGTAATTTATGTAGGATTCATTTTGTCAGCCAGTTTTAATATTATTTTGTATCTGTAATAATTTATCTTGCATTAACTGAGCATTACCCAGTGTATTTTCATTTTATCAGGGCTGACTTAGATAAATTTACTCTTGCTAATTTCATGTTAATAGAGGCTATTGCAGTTAACCATATATTTAACCTGTTTTTTGCCATTACGTTATCCTTATGAGTCCTGAATGTTTTGTTGTTAGTTTGAGCATTAAACTTTAACTTGTAATTTTACCTAACTCTTTTGTTTTTAACCTGGAACTTTACGGGACAGTAGTGATTTTTAGTATTCTCACTTAAAATGTACATTATCTTTCTCTGTTCCGTAACAATATATATATATATATATATAAACAGAAAACAAAATTTTTCTTCTAAAATGATTGTTAAGAAGTAAGAATGGCAAAAGTGAACGGATAAGAGATGAAAAAAGCACAGAAACAAGAGAGCATTCAGGATGGGAGGAGATTTGGAGACCTATACCCATTACTACATTCCACACTTTAGCACAAACTTGTAGCTGGTGGAATGTAGTAATGGGTCTTTTAGTTCAGAAGTTTAAATCTGGGCTTTGCGACCGTTTTTGCGTGAAAGTTCCTATTCCCTATGTACAGGACGCCATTTTGAACCTGCGCCATTCCTACTTAGGAAATAGCTACCGCATGCCGTGATTCATTACCTCCGCCAAGAAGATTGTTTTAAACCGCATTGATTTGTTTGTCTGTCTGTTAGCAGGATTACTCAGAAAGTTATGACCGGATTTTGATGAAATTTTGTGGAAGGATGGGTCATGGGCCAAGGAAGAAATGATTGAATTTGGGGGAGGATCCGGATCCGGAGTATCTCACAATATCTCCAAATGTTGTTAATTAATTTCAATGAAATTTTGTGGAACGGTGGACCATGGATCAAGAAATTTTTTATTAAATTTGAGAGCAGAACCGGATCCGGATTCTATATCCACTGATCCGGATCCGGATCCTATATCCACGGATCAGGATTAGGGCCCTTTTTAATGGCAATGCATTGGCAGAGGTATGTACTCTCTGAGTGTTTTCTAGTTTTCTTCTGTAATCATGCTAACAAACAGAATGACGGACAGAAAGACAAACAAACTGAACAAAACGCATAATCTCCCATCGTACTTCCGTGCACGGGTGTAATAATAAATAGGATATACCGCAATACACATTTTCCTTCCGTTTACTCCCACCCTCTTCACTCCAGCACTTCCCTCAGCATTAGTTACCAGCCACTGCGTATGAAAGGCGAGCAGTGATTAGAGATGCTGATTAATAGATTGTCGGAGATTAACCTGTGCTAATCCACGGCACCTACGCGGCCCCGCTTGATTAGGCCCCGGGGTTAATGATTGTCGGGGTTGCATGCGTTGGTGGGGCTCCCGTTAACTCACCTTTGTGTTAGGCTTTTCCTTTTTATTTATTTATGTAATCATTTTTTTTTCTTTTTGATTTATTGATTCATTTAATTTATTTAATCTTATTTCCGTTACGTTCAGACGATTTTATTTAAATTATGGATTCTTGTAAATTTCATTAACTACCTAACATCGATGGTGCATGTTTTTTATTCTATTCTTGCAACCACCAGACGATTTTATTTATTACAAAGAGGATCTCTTCCAGTGCAAGGATTAATGAAAGTAATGTGTAACCCTTCCAGGTCGGAAACTATCTCATCCTGGGTATAACGTCCAGAGTGGGAAGGAAAAAAAATATAAATTATCTTCGCAGTGAGATTACTCAGTGACTTTTTTTCTCGTTAATTTTATCCTGCAACCCTCAGGCGATTGTATATGGTTATCTACGGGTGTCTTGTTGCTGGAAGTGACTTTGCCTCTCCTTTGAGATACTCTTTAGTTTTTATTACACTAGCGCTCGCTAAGTGAATGATCGGCACTATATTGTGTGTGTGTGTGTGTGTGTGTGTGTGTGTGTGTGTGTGGACAAAATATTCGATTTCAACTAAACTTGGGGGAAATCTTCAGAGTCAGCCAATAAATGAAAGGACTATTGTTCATAACAATACACCGTACATCAAGGTCACGGGGTTAGGTCAAAGTTTTTCTCAGTTTTTACCAAATGTGGGTGAAGGGTTGAGGTAAAGACAAATATGAAGTAATTCAGTTTTCACAACACTCGGTCAAAGGTCGAGGGCAAAGGGCAAGGTAAGGTCAACCAGCGTGCCTGTGTGCCAGCAAAATGAAAACAGCTCTGATCTGATCTGGATCAAACCTGGTAGATGAGTTGGGGATTTCCCAGGAAGTTCACCGATATTTTTAGATCAGTAGATCAAAGGTCATGGTCACATAGCAAGGTCAACTTAAGAAGCTTTTATCCAATGTATATTTAACTTTGTAGAAGGCTTCAGGTTAAAACAAGGATAAAGATATTCGATTTTGAGAGAAATATGTCAAAAGTTAAGGTCAAGAGAAAGGTCAAAGGTCAAGGTCATTGTGCAAAGTCAACTTAGACAGATGTGTCTTATTTGAACCACAGCGGGTGGAACTGTTAAGGGTCAGGTAAAAATAAAGTTAATATATTTTGATAGTAGTTAGTTGGAGGACAAGGTCAAAGAAAAATCAAATGTTCGGTCCTTGAGGTAGCTTGTTGGCACGGGTGTTGCACACTATGCATGCTCCTTCGTATTCTTTCTTTCTCTGTTTTATTCTTGTTACCGCCAGGCGATTTAAGTTCCCTTAAGTTGGTTTCTCATTTTTCGTTACCGCCTCACTCCGTTGTCGCATTTTAGTCCTGCTACCTTTAGAAAATAGAATTTAACTTTTTTTTTTTTTTTTTTTTTTTTTTTTACTCAGTTTCTAATAACTACTTCACTATTATCATTTTTTATCTATTCTCGCTGGCACCATACAAATTTATTCAACTTCAAACGGGGCTCTGGTGAAGGGGTTAATTAAGGCTACATCCCAGCCCTTCAGCTCGAAAAGCCTCGGCTAAACTATAAAAAAATCGTCTGGAGGTAGCAGGAATAAAAAAAAAAAAAAAAAAAAAAAGTGCGCCCTTGCAGTGAGTTGATTGCTTCCTTCCGATGACTTTCTTATTTTATTCCCGTTGCTTTTAGGCGATTTTATATGATTAATATTGCTTTTGTCTGCCTCTGTGTGTGTGTGTGTGTGTGTGTGTGTGTGTGTGTGTGTTCCCAATATATTTCATGAACGGCTTGAGGTATCAACATGAAACCTTCAGGGTATCAAGATATGGCCAAAATCTTGGACGATTTCGAAAATGGGCACTCGGGGGCAAGGTCAAGATCACCAAAATAGCTGCCAAAGGTCAACTAGTTTTTGTCGCCTGCCTTTAGCACCATAATATCTCTTGAACGGCTTGAGCTAACAACATGAAACCCTCAAGGTATCAAAATATGGCCAAAATCTTGGACTTGGCCGACAGCATATTTTGGCTGGCGATTAGCATTCGGCTCCAGAATGTTTTTCTTTCATCTGGGACTATTTTTGTTGGTAGTGCTATCGTTACATCCCTACTGTGCGCAGCTTTGGTTTTTATAGCTTACTTTTCATTTAAAGTGGTTGGTCGTGGCAACGATTACCCATTCACTTGATGCAGTGCTTCCTGCTTATTCCTAAGGTGAGTCTACATCGAGTGACAAACCTAATAACTTCCTGTAACCCAGGAAACCATTTACAATGGTAGGTGGCAACCATATAACCATACGCTGGGGTGATGTGAAGCATATTGTGGTGGTGATTTCATGTCTTTTTCCTATCTGCAGGTGGTTGAGGGAAGGTACAGTAAGCTAGGAAAAGAAAGCAGTACGATAGTGGGAGTACTAAGCAATAGTACGCCCAAAGAAATGGGCCACACATCCATACACTTTCCATTCAAGCCCCTGGAACCTTGGCTTCACCTGTTAGGTACACATTTATTCACACGTAGCTTCATATTTACCTATCAGAGAGATAATCCAACGTTTGTCAAGTTAAAAAAGATGTGCCAAACCCCTGCTATACACTCCTCCGTGCAAAATCCACCCTGCCAGTTCAATCCTAAGTCAGTTTCTTAGCCTCATCAGCTTCCATACCTCACTTTCTAACACATTTACCATATCTATCCACCTTCTTGGCCTACCACGGCTCCTCCCACCTTCGAACTCCCTCATATATACCATTTCCACCACTCTTTTTACTCCCATTACCTTCCTATGACCATATCATCCAAGCACACTCTCGTCAGCTCCGTTGTCCATGGACTTCCTTACTCTACATCTTTCACAAGTCACATTATGTCTTGTGCTGTCCACTCCGTATTCTCAAGAGATTTCTCAAGAATCCCATCTCCATCACTCGAGCTCTCGACTGTCGTTTTCACCCTACACCAGAGTCTCACACCTATACGTTAATATGGACTTCCTGCTTAGATTCTTATTCTGAACATAAACGAAAATCTCATCATCATTATATATGGGAAGAACATTATCACAAAGAGTGCACAGGATGATTCTGAGAACAGGCAGAGCAAGGGAAAATTTATAAAATGTCGGAAGCTTCTTTCTTCGTTATAATTTTGCGTGAAAACTCAGACACGTCATGGTTAAACACTCCTTTCAACATGTTCTTGAACATTGCAGTACACACACACACACACACACACACACACACACACACACACACACACACACACACACACACACACACACACACACACACACACACACACACACACACCGCTCGCTGGCGCAGTGGTAGCGTTCTCACTTGCAATCTGGTAGGCGGGAGTTCGCGCCTCGCTCAGGTTGCGAAAAGTTTCACTGACGAAGTGGGTGGTTACTGTCCCCCTTGAGCAAGGGGACGGGTGTGTGCGTGTGTGAAGGTCACAGCCTTGCCCTTAGATCGGACTATATGAGCTCTCAGCTCCCTTCTGGATGGTAAAAGCTGATGATCACGACCATCAAGTGATCTTGACCGACCCGGTGAATTACACACACACACACACACACACACACACACAGGTACGTCATCATCATCATCATCATCATGGAACATTTCAAAGCGGTATTTGACCCATATAGAAAGGCGAAAAACGCTGCTTTTTTGTGCACACTTTTTTCCCCACTTTGTATTGGCCTTGTGTAGCTGAGGCCAAGATGTTGTTGAGGTGAAGCCGCGGCAGCAGACATTTACAGGAAGTCTGGCAGCACCAGCAGATACCCTTTGACCTTGTCTGTCTATCTATATATCTGTCTGTTGTCAGACGCCTTAATTCCTCAAGGGGTGGACGCAGACAATTCGCCTTACGTCTCTCCGTCCTCTGCCATTTGGCTGTCCTTTCTCCAACTCACAACCCCTCCTCTAATATTTCTCTCCACTCCATCCCACTATGTTATCCTTAGTTTTCCTTTCCACTTCACTCACATACACTCTTCTAGTCAATCTCATTCTCTATCCTTTTCATATGGTCAAACCATCTCGAAGTATTTCTCTTAACACTTTCAATCACATCCACATGAATACCACAATGCTTCTTTTCTTCCTCAGTTGTCATTCTGTTTTTCCATGTAGTTCCACAGATAACTCAAGCCCCTCTTTTCCAGTGCTCACACCCTTGACTTGTGTCGTTCCACCAAGGATGTGACCAGCATGTTAACCCTGTGGAAGAGTCTGGTACTACCCAAACTTGAATATAAATTCCTTAGCAAGAGGGGAAGATCCTGATGCATCAAAGGATCCAAAACAAATTTCCAAAGCTTTAGGACCCAAGGACCAACAGCTTCACCCTAACATAGGCCAAGCTGTTCAACACCTCAATAGCTTACCTATGGTGGTACCATTCTTAACTGGCGGTTTAGGTGGGGCATGAACCTCTGTACAATGTTGCCACGTTTTCCATACCCGCAATGCCTCTATCTCTCTCTCTCTCTCTCTCCTGGGGGAAGATGTGCGTCACCCTAGGGAATTTTGTTTCTTTTATGTGTCTTAAAAACTTGTGCTTTCATTTCTTTGTTTTTTATTATATTATTGTTTTACATATGGCGCCAGATGACCTCGGTGTTGCAGCGCCTTGATTTGTTTTCATTGAATCATTCTCGCCCTCCTTCCTTCCCTCCCTTCATCTTTCCCTCAGCTTGACAATGCACTCAACACTGCCCCTGGCCTGCCTTCTCTCTCTCTCTCTCTCTCTCTTCTGGGGGGAGATGTGCGTCACCCTTGGGAATTTTGTTTCTTTTATGAGTGACATAAACTTGTGCTTTCATATCTTTATTTTGTTTTTATTATATCTAATTATATTTAAAAATATTAGTTTTACATATGGCGCCAGATGACCGCCATGATTTGTTTTCATTCAATCACTCCCTCCTTCGTTCCCTCCCTTCCTCCATCTCTCACTCAGCTGCACTCAACACTGCTCCTGGTCTGCCTCCCCCCCCCTCTCTCTCTCTCTCTCTCTCGTCTGTGGTATTTTAGGATACATTTTGGTTATTTTCTTTTACGTTAAAATGTACATATTGTAAATTTGACTTTATTTCCACACCACCCAGGAGGTAAAAGTCTTGGCGCGTTTTTTTTTTAAGAGATGTCCCCAAACAGGCCTAGGATAGAGGAAGCTCTGGCCAGGTGGGACTGGGTGTGTGTGAGTGTTGCCGCTCACGAGGGTTTAATGTATTATTTTTTTTTTACTAAGAAATTGACATATTTTTACTTATATTCCTGCACATTATCTTATAATCATAATTGTGACATTATTACCAACCCCAGAAATACGGTAACAGCCAATAAAAGTGACTACTTTTTTTTTTCAAGCAACACTGTAAAATATTAATGCCACGTTTCTGTATTGCCGTATAAATATTTTACGCATAATAAGTTTACTGTTCTTTCATATATTATAATACACACGTTATCATTATATTCTTATGTGTTTATCTTATTGTGATGACTATTACATATATCAGAGCCGTTCACATAGCGGGTATGGAACACTTGACACCACTGTACAGAGGTTCGTGCCCCACCCAAACCGCCACTTAAGAATGGTACCACCATAGATATCTCAGAAACATGTCAGCTTGCACTGTTGAAGTCTTCAAGTCGAAACTGGATGCCTTCCTGCAGAAAATCAAAGACATGCCACTATGTCCTGCATACTAGAGCTAACCTCGCTACAACAAACTAGAGTACAAGATACCACTGTATATGAGAACATGATGAATGAAGCGGCACTACGTGTAACTGAGGCCATATGGCCAAGATCTTCATAGAGTGTCTCAGTGTAAGGTCCAAGCTTCACATCTGTATGCAAAAGGGGGAATTTAGTAATGTCATACAATGATCCCCCCCCCCCCCCACAAGGCACAAGTTCACTTCCCTCTTCTTTTCGACCTTTTACTGCCTCATCAGCTTTGCGTAAACAGTGTCACTCATCAATGGAAGTGCATTTAGGGTAATTTCCTTGGGTCTGTTGTGAGACAAATCAACTGTGCTGCAACATACTGTCACAAACAGCATATTGAAACTGTGTCAGAGTTATAAAATGAATGCAAAAACAAAAAAATGCAGAGGTAACAAGTACCCATAAAAACCAAAGTATAACTTACGTTACATGACTGATAAACCTAGTAAGCACCTGGTGTGATTCATTTGCAATAATCTTGTTTTGTGACTGAAAGTGTGAGGAGAATTACTTTGAGATGTTTTGGCCAAGTGGAAAGAATGAAGAATGAGTGGCTGGCAAGAAGACTGTATGAGAGTCAAACTGGCTAGAAAAGCATATGAGTCACTCTGGCTTGAAGAGTGTATGAGAGTCCGTGGAGGGGATGAGAAGGAAGGGAAGCCCAGGATGAGATGCAGGGATGGAGTGGAAATATATATATGAGACAGTGGGGTATGAATTAGAAAAAGGCTAGCCAGGGCGGCATGGAAATTCGTTTATGGTCACTCCTTACAGGATTAAGGCGTCCGGCAATAGATAAATAGACAGACAGATATCAGATGGGCTTATGCTGAGGATTACTGTAACCTTCCAATGCTCCACAAATGAAGTGCAGTTTTTATTGTATATCTTCAGGGTATAAATATTGGAAAGAAATAAAAAAAAATTTTGATTTATACACACACCTGCAATAGTTGGCTTATCGTAGCCAACTTTCTTCTAATCTCTATATTACATATTAACAATATATACGTTACTAGCTATTATGTAGTGTTTTATGATATTTTAGTGTCCTGACAGGCTAAATAATACCCAACAGAGATATAGCGAATGGACAGTTAGTTCTGCACTTATCAAGGTAAAAAGGTGGAAATTATATTTTTTTTCTCAGTTTTTGTAAGTTCACCATCTCGTAAATAATTTGGGAATTTTTATATTCCTGTAAGTTGATGAATGTTGCAACAGGAGTAAGGATATAAAAATATACGTGTATGTAAAAACATTATTGTAATGAGGATTGGTAGACTGAGATGGTTTGGGTATGAAGAAAGGATGGAGGACGACAACTGGGTGCGGAATGTGAGAAGTGTGAACGTAGGGGGCAGGGTTGCCAGAGGCAGATTGAGAAAGACCTGAGACGAGGTCATAGAGTGTGACCTCAGGGATAAGGGTCTGGATAGGGAATCTGCCAGAGATCGAGTAACGTGGAAAGCTGCCATTAAGTGACCAAGGCTGACACATACATGCATGTTGGAGCCTTTATAAACAATACAAAAAATCAGTAAGAGTAAGGAAGAGTAGTAATGTTATGAGTCCATATTATATTTACAAATCATAATAGATAGATAGATAAATAGACAGATAGACAGCTCTATGCGAAGATTATCTACTTACAAACTACTCACGTATAACAACCGCTCGTCTACAAGTCAATATATATATATAACTTCTCTACAAGTAACTACAAAGTCCTTTTTGTGACATTTGGTAGCAGCAGTGGGAGAGTTAACATCCAAGTTAACCCCCCTGAATGAAGTGTACATGTTTTGTATATAGTATTATATATATATATATATATATATATATATATATATATATATATATATATATATATATATATATATATATATATATATATTGTTACATAGCCTATGATTTCATCATCCTTTGTGTAATTTTAACGCACAGTTGCTGCATGTTTGATCACGAGCGTGTTCTGCCTCAGTCCCCCCCCTTCTACCGTTATAGTAGAGTAAGTTGACATCTCTGTTATACTTTGCGGGATTGTCATCTCTTTGTCCCCATGGCTTCATTTGCGCGTCCTCATTACAAGTTGTATCAAGCTCTCCTGGCCCCTATATAATGAGCTCAGTCTCTGCATCATGGCCACTTAGATCTGCTCCTCATTTTGTTCACATCTCTGTCCTCCCCTGTACAGATATTATTATTGTGAGTGCTCAAGAAATCTCCAAACATCTAGCAGCTGTGTGTAATTTGAGTATTACTGTTATTGCATTTTTTCTTGTACTGTATAGCATAAGTTTAATTTGTAGGCTTAGTGAAGTTTTTGTAATTCATGTATGGATCTTTATGTCAGTCATTTTTTATAATAGTTTGTATCTGTAATTATTTATCTGGCATTCACTGAGTATTATCTGGTATCTCATTTTATCAGGGCTGACTTAGATAAATTTACTCTTGCTAATTTCGTGTTAATAGAGGCTATTGCAGTTAACCATATATTTAACCTGTTTATTTGCCATTACATTATCTTTATGAGTCCTGAATGTTTTGTTGTTAATTTAAGCATTAAACTTTAACTTGTAATTTTACCTAACTCTTTTGTTTTGAACCTGGAACTTTACGGGACAGTAGTGACTCTTCGTATTCTCACTTAAAGTGTACATTATCTTTCTCTGTTCCGTAACATAAATTTGGCGACCTCATATCAGGATATTCAGGATATTATCATAAGGATATTGTTTGATATTTTGTGACTGTTACTTATTCATGATGGCTACTATTTCTACACTTGATGAAGCCAAAGATTTTTTGTCAAATGTGCAAACAGTGTGTGATATAGAAAACAGAACAAAGAATGAACTTAAGCTTGTTGCTCAACAATTGGGAATTGCAGTTCACTCTCATCATTCTAAAGATCAAATTGTTGGCATGATTAATAAAAGCTTGTTTAATGTAACTCCTCCAAATGAGCAAACGCAGATTGAATTAGCTAAGTTACAGCTAGCCCTGCAGGAGGCTCGTGTGAAGGAAGCTGAATTTCAAGCACGTGCTAAGGAGGCTGATGTTAAGGAGGCTGAGTTTCACGCACAAGTTGAACTTGCTAGGATTCAGGCAGACCATGAGTATCGCATGAAACAAGGTGGAACTGGATCATCTAGCTCTGATGATTTTGATGTGGCTAAAAATGTTAAACTTGTCCCTCCTTTTAATGAATCTGATTTAACAAAGTATTTTCAGTTGTTTGAGAGGGTAGCTACAGGTTTTAATTGGCCTAAGAAGTATTGGCCAGTACTCCTTCAAACTGTTCTCACCGGTAAAGCTCAAGTAACTTATGCATCTTTGCCTCAGGATCAATGTGATAATTATGATGTAGTTAAGAGCTTGATTCTTAAGGCCTATGAGCTTGTTCCTGAAGCCTATAGAGTAAAATTTAGGACAACTTACAAGCAAGATAAGCAATCCCATGTTGAGTATGCAAAAATCAAAGAAGATTTGTTGGAGCAGTGGTTAAATTCTAAGAATGTGGATTCTGATTTTGACAAATTTAAGCAGATGATTTTGCTGGAGGACTTCAAAAGGTGTATTTATAAAGATGTAAGCCTCATATCTTGATGAGAAAAGAATAGATAATTTGTCTGATGCTGCAGTTTTAGCTGATGAGTATGTTCTCACTCACAAGAGATATTCTAGAGAAAAAGGGAAAGCTGAGAGTAAGTACGTTGCCTCTACTCAGAGTACAGGTAACAGGAAAGAGAATAAGGATGATGTTTCTCAGGAAGTAAATACCAGCTTCACCTCTAGATTTCAGAAAAGTAAATGTACTTATTGTAGTAAGCTTGGTCATACTACGGAGAGATGTTTCAGGAGACAGCGTGATGTGAACAAAAAGGAGTCTTTAAATATTCAGTCAATTGGTCTAGTGTCCACTCTTGAGAGTTCCCAGAATTCTTTAACTGAGTTAACTGAACCTGCTTTGAGGGGTAACTTAAATTCTCATGATGGAGCTCCTCTTTTGAGCAGTAACGTGGGTGACACTCTCAAGAGTTCATGTGCTAATTTCCTGTCTGATGGTTTTGTCAGTCCTCTGGACAGTAATGACAGGAAATCAGTTCAAATATATCGTGATACTGGTGCTTGCCAATCCCTTATGCTGACCAGTGTTCTAGGCTCTAATTTTAATTCCTCTGATGAAACTGTAATCTTACAAGGTGTAGGGAATAATTACTTCTCTGTCCCTCTGTGCAGAGTGAATTTAGAGTCTGGTTTTGTTAATGGTTCCGTTATGGTTGGGTTGGTTGAGACACTCCCAATGTCAGGTGTAACTTTCTTACTTGGAAATGATATTGGTGGAAGTCAAGTGTGTCCAGCTCCTCAGTTGTCTAGCGAGCCAGTGGCTGTGTCCCAGGATTGTGATGTCCCTGATGTGTTCCCTGCATGTGCTGTCACTAGGGCTAAGTCTAAAGTTACTGGTGATTTAGAGGATGATGATGATGTTATCCTAGCTGACACTTTTCTTGCTAATTTGGACCACTCACCAGATGAGGCAGTACCCCGTAGTGTTGATAATTTGTCTCGTCAAGAGTTGGTTGAGTTGCAGGTTGCTGACCCTGAGTTGAAAGGTCTAGCTAACTCTGCTTGCAGTGAGGAAGAGTCAGCTGGTGCTTCTACTTGTTATTATGTAAAGTCAGGAGTACTTATGAGGAAGTGGAGACCCCCAACAGCATCAGCCGACTGTGAATGGGAGGTTGTACATCAAGTTGTCATCCCTCGTGTTTGTAGGCAGGATATCATTAGAGTGGCTCATGATTCCAGTTTGGCAGGACACCTTGGAGTGAGGAAGACTGTGGCACGCATTTTGAAACACTTCTACTGGCCAGGTATCTTCAGGGATGTTTCCTGGTATTGTAAGTCTTGTCACACCTGTCAAGTTGTGGGGAAGTGTAATCAGACCGAAAAGGTTGCACCTCTAGTTCCCATTCCTCCTTTTGAGGCGCCTTTCACCCGTGTGTTGGTGGATATTGTGGGCCCTCTTCCTAAGACTTCTTCAGGATTTTCTTATGTGTTGACCATGATTGATATGGCTACTCGTTATCCTGAAGCCATTCCACTTAGAAACATCTCAGCAAAGAACGTGGTTAAGGAAATGCTAGGGTTCTTCACAAAGTTTGGTCTGCCCAAGGAGGTACAGTCAGACCGAGGAAGTAATTTCATGTCAAATGTTTTCAAGCAGTCTCTGAAAGAGTTGGGCATCACCCAGATCACGTCTGCAGCTTACCATCCCCAGACCCAAGGAGCGTTGGAGAGATATCATCAAACACTCAAATCGATGCTCAAGAAATACTGTTTGGAACATCAGAAAGACTGGGATAAAGGTCTTCCATTCGTTGTGTTTGCTGCAAGAGAATCTCCAAATGAATCACTGGGCTTCTCACCTTTTGAACTACTGTTTGGCCATGAAGTAAGAGGACCCCTTAAGCTACTCAAGGAATGCTGGCTGTCGGAGGAAGATGACGTCAACCTGCTGGAGTATGTGATGAAGTTCAAAGAACGGCTGTCCACTGCTTTACAGCTGGCGAGAGAGAATTTAGGAGCTGCTCAGGAGAAGATGAAGACTTGGTATGACAAGAAGTCCAGGTTACGCCACTTTCAGCCAGGAGATCAGGTTTTGATTCTGCTACCAGTTCATGGGCAACCTCTTCAAGCCAAGTTTAGTGGTCCTTATTTCGTGGAGAAGAAACTCAGTGATGTCAACTATGTCATCGCCACACCAGATCGTAGAAAGAGCAAGCAACTATGTCACATCAACATGCTAAAGTTATATCACAGGCGGGACGAAAATAATCCAGTCTGCACTGTAGCTGTTCCACCCGAGTCTGCAAGTGAAGCTCTCCCATGCAGTATGAGCCTGAGTGATAGTTTGGGGAAGAATCCTGATATCATGAATGATCTCCAGACTAAGCTTTCTCATCTACCACCCAAGGAAAGGCAGGAGTTTTCGGCATTACTGCAGGAGTACCCGCAAGTGTTCCGTGCCACTCCAGGAAGAACCACTGTGTTGATGCATGATGTCGATGTTGGAGACGCAAAGCCAATTAAATTGCCTCCTTACCGTGTGAACCCAGTGAAAGTTCCTCTCATCCAGAAGGAGCTTGGCTACCTGTTGGACCACAAGATGATTGAGCCCTGTCAGAGCGAGTGGAGTTCTCCTGTCACTCTAGTCCCTAAGCCAGGTGGGTCACAGAGGCTTTGCATCGACTACAGACGTGTTAATCAGATAACCAAAACAGACACTTACCCTCTCCCTCGTGTGGAAGATTGCATAGACAAGATCGGAAAGGCTAGGTACATAAGTAAGTTTGATTTGTTAAAGGGATACTGGCAAGTACCTATGACTGAACGTGCTAGGGAGATCTCATGTTTTGTAACATTAGGAAAGACCTTTGCATGGTCTGTAATGCCATATACAGATTGTTTTAGAGTAATAAGAAATTTCCTTTGTAAATTTCTTTTTCTTTGTGGGGAGGTGTTACATAGCCTATGATTTCATCATCCTTTGTGTAATTTTAACGCACAGTTGCTGCATGTTTGATCACGAGCGTGTTCTGCCTCAGTCCCCCCCTTCTACCGTTATAGTAGAGTAAGTCGACATCTCTGTTATACTTTGCGGGATTGTCATCTCTTTGTCCCCATGGCTTCATTTGCGCGTCCTCATTACAAGTTGTATCAAGCTCTCCTGGCCCCTATATAATGAGCTCAGTCTCTGCATCATGGCCACTTAGATCTGCTCCTCATTTTGTTCACATCTCTGTCCTCCCCTGTACAGATATTATTATTGTGAGTGCTCAAGAAATCTCCAAACATCTAGCAGCTGTGTGTAATTTGAGTATTACTGTTATTGCATTTTTTCTTGTACTGTATAGCATAAGTTTAATTTGTAGGCTTAGTGAAGTTTTTGTAATTCATGTATGGATCTTTATGTCAGTCATTTTTTATAATAGTTTGTATCTGTAATTATTTATCTGGCATTCACTGAGTATTATCTGGTATCTCATTTTATCAGGGCTGACTTAGATAAATTTACTCTTGCTAATTTCGTGTTAATAGAGGCTATTGCAGTTAACCATATATTTAACCTGTTTATTTGCCATTACATTATCTTTATGAGTCCTGAATGTTTTGTTGTTAATTTAAGCATTAAACTTTAACTTGTAATTTTACCTAACTCTTTTGTTTTGAACCTGGAACTTTACGGGACAGTAGTGACTCTTCGTATTCTCACTTAAAGTGTACATTATCTTTCTCTGTTCCGTAACAATATATATATATATATATATATATATACAAAGAAGAATGACCCATGTATGGCATACCAGTACCATTATCTTTAAATGAAATAATAATAACTCTTACCATAATCTTAATTTTAAACTTTTTTTTTTTCTTGCATGTATGCATTTCACTACAATAACCCAAGTACATACTGTATTACAGTTAAATAGTTTACTTTTAATGCATTTATTCAAATATGTATACAACTTGTTTAAAATGTGATATTACTGGATAATTGCTATTTACTATGAATGTTATATGTATACAATATTATAATCAATATTATGTACTAATAGATTAGCATATGTCAATGATAATTGCTGTCGGAGGACCTTCAGCGGCGCGGCCGAGCAATGTTATGAGTCCATATTATATTTACAAATCATAATAGATAGGTAGATAAATAGACAGATAGACAGCTCTATGCGAGCCTGGGAATGGGAAATGATCTTGCAAGTTATCTGAGGAAAAGCTGACGACAGATTAGGAAGTAGCAATGTCAGGAGATGATGCAGGTAGTTTGTCAGCGAAATAGCAGGGGAACAAAGCCTAGTGACATACACACATACAGGTTTCTGGAACTTTCCAACCACAGTGTAACATACGTGACACAACCCCTGTTTCACCAGAATTTAGGAAAGAGAGCTCAGAAGGAGAGAGACCATAGAATCGGCAGGTAGTAGGGAGAAGGGCTTAGCAACATGGGCGAGAGGAGAGAGAGAGGTAGCTAGCGGGACTCTACTTTATACTTCACTCGTGTGTGAGAGACTTTGTTAATATTTCCAAGACAAATAAAAATAGTCCCATACTCATCTTTACCTCTCCTGTCATTGCATGACAAATGAGAACGAAGATTATCTACTTACAAACTACTCACGTATAACAACCGCTCGTCTACAAGTCAATATATATATATAACTTCTCTACAGGTAACTACAAAGTCCTTTTTGTGACAGTAGGATAAAAGTTAACTGTGCAAACTGTTGACAGTCCTCACACAGTCATACTCTATCTTGCTGTCTGGACCCTTGAGTGGGAAAGACGTCCGGATGTTATACTGAAATAAAATATTATTCAGCATTTTTTCACAGTACAAGGAAGCTTTGTTTTACATTTGGCACTGAGGCAACTTTATTTTGCCATCGCGGATTGTTTTAGTCTTAACCCCTAGGCTGCTGAGAGCTCTGAGCTAGTCATGCCCTTGTGTGGCCATTTTCCGTTAACATTTGTTAAAAGCCTTCTGAGAGGTTTGTAGCAGTCTGTCGACCAGTCCTTCTGCAGATGCTTGCAGCAGCCAAGGGGTTAATGATACTGTACTTTCTACCATCATATGCATTTTTTCAGCTTAATCAAGGGTGGTTGGACTGAAAAGGTTGTTGTGCGTGGTTGCGTGCCTTCTCCTTCAACATTAAAACTCAAATTCCTGAAACTTGGCTCATATTCCCGTCGGTTAAGGAACTCCCTGACACCTCTTCCTTAATGATTTATTTTTGACTACGACTGGTCAGTATCCTTTCGTACATTGTTTATGTAAAGTATGACGATATTGGAAGGATTTATGTAACAGAGAAGCACAGATGCTGCATTAAACAAAATAGATTGCTTAGGAATAGGGTTTGGGGTCATCCTCAACCGATGAGACTGCAGACTCTTGGGTAGTATTAAGGTCTCTGTCACCACACTATACAACCCAGGTGAATAATCTTTAGCTTTCCTTAATACTGTGAAGGGTGCAGTGAAACAAAACAGATTAAAGCCTGCTCATTTACTGTGGGCATCTCTATCCCAGCCAAAAATACAGAAACTGAATTCTCACTACTGGTACGTATTGTCAGATTCCACCCAACCGGCTACAAGCTAGTTCCCTAAAAATTGCACATTGTGTTAGTTTTTGTATTTTTCTGTACATTCTGTCAACCTATATATCCAGGTATCTATTTATTTTAGTGTGTCCTAATGCAACAAAAATATTGAAGTGAAAGATTTGTTTTATAATGCAACATAAATAAAACAACACAAAAAACAATGCACATTATTATAACATCAAGTACAGCATCTACTCTATACTGATGTAAATACATGGCTAGGATGCACAAAACTCCGTCGGATGGCAGCCTTAAGGCTGGCCTTATATAAAATATTAAAGGCGGCCCTACGGCTGCCTCTAAGGCCCATGCACGACGACCCCTTAGGGCTGACTTAAGTTTCGTGCATTGGTCTTAGCTAAGGCTGGCCTTAACTGTAGGGAATGTTTTGGGGGAAATCTAGTGCGTCAGCTGCGACCCTGCCGACCAATCAGACGGCAGAACACAAACACTGGGCCAATCACAGACCTTCATGAATCAGCTGGGGGTGAGAGGCGAGAGGAGTGTTTATGTTACCGTCATAGTGGGAAACCCGTCGCTGTATAGAATGCCTAGGTAAACTTCAAGCCAAGGTATAGGATAGAATCATCTGTACACATTTCCTTGGTATTCTGTAGATTACCGTGTTCATTTTAGGCAACGTGAGAAACGACCAAACTGCAGCAAACTGGCAAACTGTGAACCCAGTCATTTCAGTGCGTTAGGTTAATTTAGGCGCGGTTAGTTTTAGCTGGGATGGTCTAAGCTACGTTTAAGTTCGATTACGGTAGGTTAGGTTAGGTTAATTTAGTTAAGTGCTTAACATAACGTTCTTCTAAATTAAGCTAACCTAACCTAACCTACAGTATCCCAGCCTAACCCCCTGTTGTTTATTACATTATACTTTGCCAAAAAATGTTAGACATTCTACAGAATACCTATGCATTCTATTAAAGTCCTAGGTTAGGTAAAATATATACAGTCAGAATGAAATAAACTTATACTTTGCCAAAAAAATGTTGGTCATTCTATAGAATTCCTAGGCGTTCTATACAATACCTTATTTTCACAAAATGCGGTAACAAAAACACAACAGTCAAGGATAAGCACGTGAAGTGCCGGTAATTAATTGAAAATGTTGGGTGCAATGAAAAGACGTCCCAATATTAGTGATGAAGAGCAATACACCCACACAACCTTTAAAACAGTAAGATGAGAGGGTTTAGGAGTAAAGAAACAAAATAGCAATATGAATGGGAACTTATTATGTTTGCCATGTTTTACCTAACCATTGTCTAACTTTAAACAAAGTAATCAGCAACCACAGTTATCTGGCATAAAATGTCACCATAGACGCCTTGGTTCAGGGATCTCTGGTGGTTGGAATTAGCCCAGATAAAGACAGCGTGGGTGCTGCCAGGATATCTGTAATTACAGCCCAGTATCATTTTGTTGCTGTCACAAACAACTTGCACAGCCAGTGAATGAAACCGTTTGCAGCAGACAAATACATGTCTTTTGTGATCTGGGGCCTTAATTGGTATTAGGGTTCAACCCATTGCTCCAAGCACTTTAGGAAGTTAGGAATAATGATGAATTATCACCAAACCATAATTATGGCTGCATGGCTTAGTAGAAGGAAAATAAAGACCATAAGAAACAAACATCAAGAAAAGGGAGTAGAACAGAAGACAGAGGAGGGCAGTAAGGAAGAAAGTATGGAGACAAAAAGGCCCCTTTTATTTTTTATATAGTTGCCCCTTACAAGCAGGGATACTGGAGATGTATTCTTCCCCTCCCTTCCCATGGGAACCCAAATACTTTAGGAAATTTATTTATTCTGTGGAAACCCTCGTCTCTGTCCTTCTCAGCAAACCACTGGGCATCTTAATTTTTCTCAGTAATTTTCTGTATAAACTATCTGTCACACGTGATATCACTTTGCATACACTTGACTCATGAATACCACCCTCCAACAACACTCTGAAAATTCCCACTAGCGTAGAACCTCTGGGTTGCCAAAAATTGTTGTGTAGGCAAGAATGTCATGGCAGTGTAACGTGACACTCCCAATATGAGGCTCAAGTTCCGTTAAACGAAGGAATTCGCTCTTGGGGAGGCGATATTGTCTCAAAACATGTTCATCATTTATGTTACAGGGGTTCAGTGGCTCCAAGAAACCTCCATTCCCTTCGCAAAGCACGATCTAGTTCACAGGCAACTCATCAACTCCATGCCGAGGCAAACAATAACAAGTTGGGTCCGGCTTGTGCTATAGAGAATATCAAATCGGAGTTACTTTATTTACGGGTCTCAATAAGGTAAGGCTGCTCCGACCCAGCCTCAGCGGTTGAGGCGGCCTTACCGAGGCTTACCCTCCTGTTGGTGCTTCGTGCATGGGCCTTAGCGACCCACGGCCTTAAACTACCCGACTTAAGGCCGTATGTAGCCTTAAGGCCGTATGTAGCCTTAAGGCCGTTTGTCAGCTTTAGTAGAAAATGATACATATCAGTCATTGGAAAGGTATAACTATGTTAAAAAAAAAAAAATTTTTACCACACAATATAATCCATCTCATGTAGTGCTTAAGAGATGTAGTAGTATTAGAGGTAGGCTGCAAGATAATGTTGATTTTGTGTGTGCGGAGTGTCTGGTAGAGCATTTAGAGGCTGTCAGGCATGAAATGATTTATCTTTCCAGTAAGTCTTTCGAGTGTGTGGAAGAGTTTTGTTATTTGAGGGATGCTTTATGTGCTGGAGATGGGGCTGGAGCTAGCTCTGTGGCTAGGGTGAGGAGTTGTTGGAGGAAGTTCGGGGAACTGTTGCCTCTCCTGACACTGGGAGGGCTCACCCTCCATGATAAAGAATCTTTGTATGTGGCATGTTTTAGGAGTGTAATACTGCTATGGTGGTGAAACCTTGGCAGTGAAGGAAAAGGATATTTGTAGGCTTAAACATTCAGAAATGACGATGATTAGAATGGATGTGTAGTGCGTCCTTGAATGTGAGGCCGGGGAGAGATAGGATTACAATTGAAGAGTTGAGAGGAAGGTTGAGACTGGAGTGTATTGGTCCTGTCATGAGGAGGGGTAGACTGAGATTTGTTTGGACATGTTGAGAGAACAAAGGATGACAGATGGGTTCAGAATGTGAGAAGCGTGAACGTCGTGGGTAGGGTTGCGAGAGATAGACTGAAAAAGACCTGGGATGAGGTCATAGAGAGTGACCTCAGGGATAAGGGACTGAATAGGGAGGCTGCCAGAGACCGAGCAGCACGGAGTGTCTCCATTAAGTGGCCAAGGCCGCCCACGTAAACATGGTGGAGCCTTTATAAACGATATAGTATGATACTGTACTGCATCTAACAGTATCAGTCATGGACAAGGTATAAGTATGTAAAAAAATATGTGCAGTGGGGGAAATCCTATCTGATCATTACCACCTACTATACTGTGTTGCACCTAAGCCACGTTCTTGTGGTACACATACACACAGTGGATATTTCTGTAGGTGCAAGTATAGTATATACAATCCCTTATTTCAGTAAGTACGAAGAGAAGTCATGTGATCTGCATAAGATTTTCCACAGAAAGTTACGTGAAAACCCACAACGAAATGTTAACGTAACCCTTGCCCATTGCTATTGTAAACACTCTGCAATGAACCATATGCTTAATTCAATTAACCATATGCTTAATTCACGGCCTAATTGCCTTTTGAACACTGTCTCATATAGATACTGAATCCCTGTGTAGTGACAAATCTCTTGGTTTACCTTACAAGAGGGAACATAAAAAAGAATCTTTAAGCAGCGCAAGCAAGTTTGTACTCCATAAAATTGCAGTTCTAATTTGGGAGGGGAGAGGGGGAAGGAGCAGGGTGATGCCAAAGGGAGCTCTTTCTCCTGCTCAGATTCCATAACAGCACTACCAGTAATTAAACTGGAGATACTGTGTGATCACAACTTACATAGTATAACTTTTAATTTATACAGCTGATCCATAGCATCCATTACAACTCAAACAATGTTAATGGTACAAGAACAGGAAATGACTCACTGGGCACTTCAGTGGAAAGGAACAGTGGCTCTGTGGACTTCGCAATCACACAACCCCACATAATAAGCATCAGTAATATAGGGGGCACCTAATCTGACTAAACAAATCTACCTTGCTCCAAAAAAAGGGGTTTGGGGGGAAAATTTATCTCAAATTCGTTATAAATTTGTATCCCTATAGTTTGTCCCCAGGCTTATCTGATGTCAACCCAGCGGACTGCAGACAGAAGCTGCCCTTCCGCAGTTTACCATCTTCCTTTCAGGTGATCAGGCATGGAGTTGAGAGATACTCAGCAGAGCCACCCAGATATTGTATTCATGTTCCACCATATGAAGCCATCTGTCGCCGCACTGGTCTGAAATGCTTTTATGATGCATTTTTCTTTTTCAGATGTTTTATAGGCTCAGCCATGGAATGGAACCTGTCCCCCAGAAAAATTTAATAGTCAACTACCAGACATACAAAAACAAAGAGAAAGAAAACGGTGAGTCAGATACAAGAACATCATCAAGGACTGCCAGCTGCATCCACCACCTGGTAAGCGTAATATGTGGTTGTTTTGTCCATAATGTGGCTTCATGCCCATCTGGATATGACTTTGGTGATCTGCAGGCTGATGTTGCTCGTCTCCTACAGTCCACCATCCTCCTTTTTTGTAATAGAGGGTTGAGGGAGGTTTTGTATTGGTGCTACTATTCTCCTGCAGTCCACCATCCTCCCTTTTTTGGAATAGGAAGTTGAGAGACGTTTGCATACAGGTGACACCAGGTGAAGGCATTCCTCCATAATGTCGGTTTTTTTTTTTTCTTTTAACAATTGGTGGATTTATACACACCAAGGATGAACAGTTTTTTCTATGAATCCTCCTCCTTGTAGGGGGATAGGGAAGGTGTTGCGATGTTGAGGAATGTTTAAATAACTGGGCAGCTCCACCACCCACGCACATTTGTGCCACCACATGAAGGCACCTTAAGCTACAGCATATGAAGGCACCTTCTGCTAACTAAAATAAGACTAATGTGGGACTTTGTAATATGATATGTTTTACATGTGCTGCCATCAGGAACTTTTATTCATTTTGGGAGCCAGCCCATATTGTGAGTAAAGATGAACTATTTATTCTATGAACTTGTGTCCCCCTGTACTTTTTTTTTTACACTTAACCTGGCCAAAAATTGTCGTTTGCCTATCTTGAATACGGAGCTGTAGCAGTAGATTAACACCAGAATATAATGCTAATCATGAAGAGGTGCATACAAATTGTAGAGCCTTAGTATTGTCTTATTCAGCCGCTGATTTTTTTTTTTTTAATAACCCATATCCTGATGCCCAGCAGTCCTTCTACCAGTAAGTACCATACACCTCCACAAGTCATCATGAAATAGCCACATGAGGACAAGAACAGGGCCCAAGGTAAGATGAAAGAACAAAAATAAGAGCATTGATAAGGGTGTAAGGTGCATTCCACATCTGTCCTGACTTTTTTGCAAGGAAGAAGGATTCAAAGGCCAGAAGCCTGCAAGATTGTTCCTTCCAAGAGAAAACAAAATAATGTAATAGAGAGCCAAATTCATTTCGAGACACCATTACACCCACATGGTAAATTATTTCATCACAGAAGGCTACCCCTATCGGATTTAGACAAAAGGAGCTTAATTCCAATAATTCTGTATAGGAATGACCATGTTAGTTAGGTACCGATATGTATAATGAATAGGTGTTGTCTTATTGCTCTTATTGTTTATAAAGATTCCAACATGCTTGCATGCAACGGCCTTGGTCACCTAATGGTGACTCTCCACGCTGCTTGATCTCTTGCAGCTTCCCCATACAGTTCCTTATCTCTGAGGTCACACTGTATGACTACATCCTCGGTTTTTTTTCGGTTTGCTTCTTGCAACTCTTCCCCCGACGCTTACACTTCTTGCCATGATATTACCCGTCCCCGCCCCGGAGGGGCACGGGAACGGGTATTGTTATCACTCGCTTGTCTGTTTGTTTGTCTGTCTGTTAACTTTACGCGAAAACTACTGGTGCGATTTTGACTGAAATTACGGAGATGATGGGCTATGACCTTCTGATCACCTGATTAAATTAAGGCCCAGACTGTAGGCCCAAAAAATGTAAAAAAAAAAAAAAAAAAACTAAGGAAAATAGTTTTTTGCCAAAACTCCTTTCAAATTCTTCATATCGACATGAAACCAAAACCTAAAGATGCATCTTTCAATTCTACATCCTATATCATGCCTCATTACATCAGGGGGATCACCCCCCAGTTAGCAGTAGGGGGGTCAATGTCAGGTGGGTTTGGCCTAAAATTTTAAATGGGCATAAAATCGTCAATTTTCACCCGATTTACTCTAAATTTGATGTGTGACATCTTTGACTAGATATCCTGTTGTGTTTATACGTCAGCACTGAAATGACTGCCGGGGACGGGTTTGCTGTGCCTTGACACTGCTTCTTGCCTATTTATTGGAAAACAAGAGTCAGTGAGGTGGCAGACACTAGAGAGAAGTCAAGATAATGCTGCAGGACAGGAAAAAAGGTCAGGATGATGATAATGATGATGAATCCAGTTTTCTCCCCTGCGAGTGTCGTGGTAGGTGGTGGCAACCATCATCCACCCACTTGATATAGTGATGCCTACTCATTTCTGCCCATTTCTCATTGTATCTCTGTCTACCCTGTATTTTTCCTATTCGTACTTCTTTTCCTTCCTTTCAATTTTTTTTTATTACTCTTCGTTCCACTTGAAGTGGCCCTGTACTGAGTGATAAGCCTATTGGTTTCCTGTAACCCCGGAAAACATTTACATCTCTGGGTGGTAACCATATACTGATAACTATTTTTCAGGGTGAAGGGGAGCCAGCTATGATGACCCTGTTAAATGGGTGGAGAGACGCCAATGAGGCGTCCATCCAAGAACATTCACACTCTTCCCTGTTTCTTACTGTGGTGAGGCACTGTCAGCCACAAGGGAATACCGACTCAATGCATGGGACAACCCTGCAGAGGCGGTGGTTAATGGGTCTGCTCGACCGCATAGACCAGGGTTAATCAACAACAACAACCCCTGGAGTGTGATATAGTCTTTTTTTTTTTTTTAATTCACTTTACTGAAAAGCGGATTAATTCAGTAAATGATGATTTTTTTTTTTTCCACTTTTTATATGTAAACTGTATCCTGTGTTTATTGTGTGTGGATTTTGTTCTTGTCACCCCAGGTTCATCCAACACACAAACCTGGTAGACTGTAGACTGTATTTTTAAGCCTTATTTTATGTTTGGTACTGCCAGGTGGTTTAGCTCATGTTATCCTTATATGATATTGTTCTCGCTACCAACTAGATAATTTTGTTAATCAAAGTTTGGAAGGAAAAGACCAATGTGTAGTATGTTTCTCAGAGGTGTGAGTTGACTTAGCCGTGGAAACTGCCTATAGAGAAGGGGAGGGGTGAGAAGAAATCCAAATTGATACCATATTCAAGTTAAGATTCGTCCTACTATCTGCCTTCACTCTCTGGTTAGTGTCCGAATGTGACTATTTTTTGTTCTTGCTGTGTTGCCAAGCTCATCTGGACGGAAACCTGTTGTCGGCAGGTAGTAATTACCTTTCTCCTAAAGTCCTCCATCCTCCTATTTTGGATCAGGGAGTTGTGGGACATTTGTGTATTGGTACTGCTGTTTCTTTTCCAGTCCACCTTCCTCCTTTTGTGGAATAGGGAGTTGAGGGACATTATTTGTATGCTGTTCTTTTCCAGTCCACCATCCTCTTTTTGTGCAGTAGGTAGTTAAGGGAGGTTTATATTTTGTTGCCAGTGAACGAAGGTATCCATTTTCAGTACCAGAGTGCATTTTATACATCGTGAAGATTTATTCAATCTAGGGACCAGTATCATCTTCTGGTGTATGTTTGATTGCCAAGCAGTTAAAGATGATCGGATGAGTTTTTTATGGGAGAGTAATTGACCAAGGTTGACACCACTTGTTTAACTTTAAAAGTGTTGGATTAATTATCTGTCAGGTTTTATGAAGTGCGTGTGTGTAAATAGTTATGCCCGTGTGGTCGACTAAGGGTTCCAGGGGCTTGAATGGTGTGTGATTGTGTGAGTAGTTCTCCCAGTACCATTTAATTTTTCCCCCGCCATTGTTTCCTGAACCTTACCTCACTTAACAGGGATGGAAAAAGGCATGGAATGAGAATTTTATGTATTAAATTTTTTCTGGTATATTTTGCTTAGGGGACCTCTAGCATGGAACCTTCTGATGATGATGGGTTTGTACATGCTACTGCCAGACATACTAAATAGGAGACAGACATCATTATGAAAGGATTAAATATCGACAACCATGGTTCCCAATATACTCTGGCTCGGCCTATTACTGCCATCTCTCCAGATATAAATTATACAAAATTTTCTTGTATACTTTAAAACTCAAAAATTTGCAAAAGGTATCATAGGTTTTGATTTTTTTTAATATCCTTGTCTGCTGCAAAACCTATAATGCCTTTGCCATCTCTCCATAAACATTTATTACAATAAATTGATACAAGAATAATGCTAGTCATGAAGAGTTGCTATTTTTGTGCAAAGAAGAAGGAATCAAAGGCTATATAGAAGTTTAAAAGATAGTTCCCTCAGGGAGAGAGAGAGAGAGAGAGAGAGAGAGAGAGAGAGAGAGAGACGTTCACTTCAAGATGCCAGTACACACTGCGTTTCAAAGACTGTGGGGTTTTAGGTAGAAGTCAACACAGACGGAGGAAGACAGTTCCAGAGCTGACCTGTTGCATACATAAAAGTCTGGGAGTATGAGTTAACTAGTGCATTAAGGTGTTGGATAGATATAAGGTGAGAGTTTTCTAACAGATGGGTGCTGCATGCCTGCTGTAAATGGGAAGGATACATTAGAGACTGGGAGTATCTGTTAATTCTTGCATTAGAGAGTTTGACAGATAAGTGTGAGAGTTTGCTGCCAGATGGGTGCTGATGCAAAGCCGTAGTATTGTCTTGTACTGCCGCCTTAAGGTGCCCTCTTCATGTCACTGACATTTCTCCTTTTGGGGGATAGGGAGGTGGATGAGGAATGTTGCTGTAACTGAACAGTGGAGCCACATAGTTAGATCACAGATACTATATGAGGGCATCCTCTCCCCATTCGTATCATTTTTTCATTCCATTTATAAAGGCTCCACCTCTCCTCTACTTAAAGGTGATATAAATTATATGGAAGAGAACACAAAGATGTACTACACAAAATGTCTAGGTAGGGGTGCCAAAAGGCCTTGTAAGCCTGAAAATAATGTGGCCTAAGTTTTTTTTTTGTTTCGTTTCATTTATGAAAGCTTCAACATGCTTACATGCATTGGCCTTGGTCTCCCGGTGGCAGCTCGCCATGCTGCTTGATCTCTGACAGCCTCCCTGTTCAGTCCCTTATCCCTGAGGTCACACTGTATGACTTCGTCCCAGGACTTTTTCGGTCTGGCTCTCACAACCCTACCCCTAACGTTTGCACTTATCACTTACTGCATCCAGTTGTCATCCCCATCCTCTCCACATGCCCTAACCATCTCAATCTACCCCTCATCATCACAACACCAATACACACCAGTCCCATCCTTCCTTTCAACTCTTCCATCGTAAACCTAACCCCCCCCCCCCAGGCCTCGCATTCAAGGACACACTGCATAATTATCCACGTAATCATTGTCATTTCTGTACGTTTGAGCCTAAGAATATCCTCATCCTTAACTACCCAGGTTTCACTACCATACAGCATTACACTCCTAATACTTGTCACATACAAAGATCATTTAGCATGGAGGGAGAGCCCTCTCAGTGTCAGGAGAGATAAAAGCTCCCAGAACTTCTTCCAACCACTCTTTACTCTAGCCACAGAACTAGCTCCAGTCTCACCTCCAGCACATATCATGTCTCCCAAGTAAAATGCTCTTCCACACAACCAAGAGACTCACCGGCAAGATCAATTCTTTCACACCCGACAATCTCCACTTGCTCCCCCCAACACACCGCACTCACGAAATAAGCATTATCTCGCAGTCTACCTCCAGTACCTTTGCATCTCTTATGCACCCACTTATCAGAAATATTGCAGATGATATTACTTCCCACACCCTTGTGGCAGACCGCACATGGCCACTCTCCCTCTTCTTTTTGAATGTCATCACCAATCCTAGATTCCATCACTTTTGATATATCTGCATTTACTCTAAAGCCCTCATGCCCCATGTCATCTCTCCACTCCCTAAATCTTTCCTCTACCCCCCCTTTCATTCTCTGCAATTAAGACCACATCATTAGCATACATCTCCCACAGGAGTCCATTTCTGAGGACACGTGAAAGGCCTGCAAGCTCCATGATCAACAATAAAGGGCTTAAGACTGACCCTTGATGCACGCCAACATTCGCTGAAAACTCATCACCCAAATCTTCATTCCCTTTCACCTGGGTGCAAGCACCCTCAAACATAGCCATAACCATTCTAACCAGTCACTCCTCGATTCCATGCTTTCTCATTGCCCACTTCAACACCTCCCTAGGGACTGTCAAAGGCCTTCTCCAAATCAACAAAAACAGACTACAGACATCTTTTCTCTCCTATGTATTTTTCCTGAAGCTGTTGAACAGTGAATATGGCATCAATGGTTCCTTTACTTGGCATAAATCTAAAGTGCATCTCATCAACATTCATGGTTTCTTTAATCATACCTTCTAGAACTCTATCCAAAATTTCCATAATCTAGACTAAAAGTTTTATATATGGTGTAAGGTGGAGGGAGGGCAACATGATAACAGAGGACACGTTAACGCTGAGACCATTTGTTCATGGCACCCACCCTCCCGTGCAGGATTAAGACTGTCCAGGTTTAGACATTATGATGATAATGATGATGATTATCATCATCATCATCATCATCATCATCATCATCATTACATCATCATCATCATCATCATCATCATCATCATCGTCATCATGATCATCATCAATATTATATTCAATAGATAGATAGTTAGATAGACAGCTTATCAAAATTTATTTTCTCTTCCTTTTCTCCCTGTGAAATAGATTTGCCATTTTCCCAAGCTCTAGTAGTTGTTGAGATCCCAGACTCAACTGAAATGGGAAATTAGTGTACTACAGGCATAAAGTAACCTTTCAACTGCCAGCCATCATCTTCCTTTCTAGGAATGAGGAGATACTTGAGGGACATTTCTATAATCAAGGAACTAAGCCAGAGAAATAGAGCAGTTCATCTTAGGTCTCTTGTCCTGGTATCTGTAGTAGTTACAATTCCAGGCTTATTAGAACATTAACCCAGCAGGCTGCAGGCAGAGCTACTCTTCTATAGTGCACCATTCTCGCGTTGGGGGATAGGGATCTATCTGTCTATTGCCAGACGCCTTAATCCCATAAGGGATGGCCACAAATAAATAGCCTCCATGTCACCCTGTCCTCCGCCATTTTGCTGCCCTCCACCCAGCTCACACCTCCCTCTTTCATATACGGTACCTCTCCATCACTCATCCTTGGCCTCCCCTTCCCTCATCCCACCTCCACGTCTCTCACATACACTCTCCTCATTAGTCTCTTGCTCTCCAGCTTCTCCACATGGCCAAACCACCTCAGTGTATTTCTCCTCACTCTTTCTATCACATCCACATCCACACCACAATGCTTCTTCACTTCCTCATTTGTCAGTCTGTCTCTCCATGTAACTCCACATGCTCCTCTCAGATAACTCATTTCCACTGCTCTCACTCTTGACTTTTATCCTTCCATCAAGGTCTAAGCTTCGCCTCATTACGTTCGAGTTGGTATTACAATGCTATCATGCAGCAACTTCTTTACTTCCATGCTCACTTCCTTATTACTTATCACTGCTTTCAAAGAACCAGCACCCTTTCCTCCATTGTACCCTTTCAGGGACTTCATCCTCCAAACTTCCATCCTTAGTCATCACACTACCCAAGTACTTAATGGACTCAAATTTTCCATTTCCTCGTCATCCAATCTCATTGTGCATTCAGTGACTTCATTTCTCTCGAAGACCATAACTTTACTCTTCCCTATATTCACCTTTAGATTTCGTTTCTTACACACTCTCCCAAACTCATTCACCAAGGCTTGCAGTACGGTAACCCTTCGTCTTTCCTTAACAATACAGTATTATCTGCAAACAACAGAACAGGAAGTTTCCTAACACTACACTCTCTCATTAGGGCCACTCCAGCATCCACCACCCTATATTGTATCTCTTTTATAACCCCGTCCATATACAGATTTAACAGCCATGGAGACATGACATTCCTGTTTCAATCCAACATTCAGATAGAAATATTCACTCAGTTCACTATTCACATGCACTGCAACCTTAATACCCTCATTCTTACTCTACGCAGCATTCAGCAACTTCCCATTTATGCCATATATTCTTAATATTGTCCACATTCCTTGTCTGTCTACTCTGTCATATCTATCTATCTATCTATTGCCTGATGCCATAATCCCGTTAGGGGTGGCCATTTGACTCTGAGTTATATGCTTTCTTAAAATCCATGAAGGCCACATACAATTTCTTTCCCTTTTCTATAAACTTTTCCGCTAAACACCTAAGGATGAATATCTGATTTAAACTTCTTCCCTTCCTAAAACCTCCCTGTTCTTCTCCAACTAATTTCTCTGTTATTTCCATTCTACTACTGACTCTACCCTATGCTTCAGAATTTCACCACACTCCATCAATTGCTGGGGCTTTCCCAATTTTGACCTTTATGTCGTTTCCATTAATTCCATCCTTCTAATCACTTCCTCCCGCCTCACCTCCCTCCTTCCCCCAGCCATTCCCTGGCAACTTATACTTGCATTACATTCATTCTCTATGTTTAACAATTCCTTAAGTGTTCTCTCCATTTGCTCATTTTTTCTCCCTTCTCCACTAGCAATCTACCATTTTTATCTTTGACTCCCCTGCTACCTTCTTTATCGTCCTGTCTAACCCTCTTTACCTCCTTCTAGAACATTTTCTTACATTCCTTCCATTTATTTACTAAATTTCTTCCAAATTTCTTATCCACTCTCTTCTTGTTCTACTTTACAAATCTTTTCATCTTTCTCCTTCTCTCCATGTTTAACTCTCTCTTCCATCTCTCAGCTTCCTCCATGCCTCTGCTTCCCAACCACTCATTATATGTTTTCTGCTTTTGCACCACAGCTTGTCTCGCCTTTGCATGGTGTTCCATGCACCTCCTTTTTTTTTTTTTCTTTCACCCCACACCACCTCACATCTTGCACAGATTTCTTCCGTGAATATCTTACACACACTTTCCACGTCCACCATCTGCTCCAAATCGTATTTACCCAGTTGCACATGCACTTTTCTCTCATACGCTACCTTTTTTTATTTCCTCTTGCAATCATTCTATCCTCCTTGTATGGACCACTTCCTCCTGCCCTTCTCTCCTTCCATTCATTCATGGCATTTGTACCTTGACTTTCACCATCACGAAATGGTGGTCAGAAAGTTCACTCCCCCAACCTCTGTAGCTCTCGCATCCATTACATACTTCTCATTTTCTCATTCACACACACATAATCATTGCCTTCAGTTAATTCAGTTCACCACTCACCCTTCTCATCATTCACCATATATACCTGTGGATTGTTTTGTGCTTAAAGAGGGTATTGGTTATCACCACCCCCCTCCCTGCACAAATGTTCACTAGAGCACTACTATTCTCATGCACTTCCGCATGCACACCTCACCAACTACACCATTCACCTTCACAATCCCTTCTTTTCCATTCATATCTCCAGTCAGAAACACTCTCATTTTTCTCAAAATTTTCTATGCACAGTTCCACATTTGCCCAGACCTCTACTTTCACTCTGCTTGTACAGTCTTCCATTGGAGCATATACACACAGTCACCCACATTTGTATTCCTACTTTCAGACTTAACAAAACAATCCTTGAGCCAACTGATCCATACTCTTCTATATTCTCCTTTCATCTCTTGCATACAAAAATACATACACCCTCTTTTGCCCTCTCATTCTCACCTACCCCCGCACATGAACCTCATTCATACTCCCACTCTTTCACATTCTCACCTATCCATTTTGTCTCAGTCATACCACATATATCCACTTTTGTACCCTCGAGCACCTGGACATTTTTCCTCTCTATTTCACATCATTCGCACCCTTTATATTCAACATTGAAATCTGTACCAAGTCCTTTGTACTGTCTTTGTTGGTCCTGGTCCAAGAGATTTTGTTTGTCGTTTTAGTTAGTTGTTTTCCAGGAAGGGGCACTAACCCTCCGCCAACCCATTTGTTTGCACGTTGGGAACACGTATTGGTTGGTCGTAAGTTTACCACGCAGTGAATTAAATGATTTCCTGGTTTACTGGAAATCATTTGCTTGTCACTCCGAGTAGAGTTACCCTAGAATAGATACAGATGGGCTTGAGGACTATTAAAAGAATCAAGCAGCTTCCCCCCCCCCCCCGATCCTATTGGTGTTGTGACATGAACGTGTTCCTCTCTATTTCCAATACTGTGGGGGTTAATAAAGATCTGTATTGAACTCCTCCACAGATATAGGGTAAAATAATCAACAGATCTGAGATTATCTCCAAAAAATCTGGCATATTTTCAGGGGCCTCCTGTGCTACTTGTGCTGCTGATCCTGCTACTGCTGTGGTTGGTGCTGCTGCGGTTGGTGCTGCTGCTGGGGTTGGTGGTGGTGGTGGTGCTGGTACTGCTGCTGGGATTGTTTTTGTTGCAGCTGCTGCTGAGGTTGGTGCTGTTGGTTCTGGTTCTGTGCTTTCCATCATTACACAGTGGTATCTAACCTCTGGGGAAATACCTCTGTCCTGAAGAGCTCCTCCTAGGCCACTCGTCTTCAGATCCTATCTACACCTCAACTCCTATGACATTGGACTCTAGCTACTACTACTACTTCTACTACTACTACCATCCTTCTGAAATATGTGAGTTGCACTTTTTTTTTTTTTGGTTCATCCACCTTGACTTGGCTGAGATTTGTCCTTTGGCAGCCTACTTTCCATAGCTTAATTGGAGAATGAGACAAGGATAGCAAGAATGTGGCTCTGCATTCTTTCCAAATCATTTTTTAAGCCAAGTTGAGTTCCACCAAGTACATTAACAGTTGCTCCCCTACTTAGGGCATTTTTATTGAGAATCCTTCACCCCAACCTGGGGTGGGAAAATGGGGTTGCGCTTCTGCTTCTGATGATCATCATGGTAGATGATGATGGTGCTGGATTATGAAGTTAACTTTGATGATCAGCTCCATAACTTAGACCATTGACCATGTGACAAATTATTCCATCACCATGATATACAATGCCACATAGTTCATCTACATACTCATTGTACCCGCTGATCAGTGATGACAACGACGATGATAATGATGTTGATGCAGTGCCAGAAATCAGTCCCTGATACTATGAGGTTGGCAGCTTGTTAGCAAGAATACTAACCACAAGGCCTAATAAAATCTCAAGCTGATAAGTCTTTAACCTCGTCAACAACAAAAGTTCGTTCTCAAATGTTCATGAATGTAAGGGCAACTGCCTTTTTTTCCATCTGACACCAGGTGGTTTTACTCAACTGATTCATTGGGTCAAAGGATAATAATGATCTTTATTTTTAAGTTATAGCATTTATTTATTGTAGTCTCTGCTCATTTGTCATAGTTCTTGCACCTTAGCTTGGCACGTTTTTGTCGATTCACCAGCTTTTTTTTTTAGCTCAATGGTAGAATAACATAATACTACAGGTCTACATTCATCCCATTGCACTTTTTTGTGACTAGCATTACTCTGTTTGATATGATAAGCTATTGCTGAGATGGTAATTTAATGCCAGGACAGTAACAAGAGTGTATTGAACAAATTCCTTAGGTATTCCAGTGACAGATAGTTTTGAAATCTTTCCGTTGCCCATTTTCTTGATTAGCATGTCTCCTTGCTAAACTATTGAATCAACTCAGCATTATTTCAAGTTGATAGACAGATAACTAGACAAGTTTACTAATAGACAGACAGAGAAACATTACATAGATACACATAGATAGTGGACAGATTACTAGATAAGTGGTAAATAGATAGATATATTGCTAGAATTTTTAGATAGATAGGCAGAAAGGTTCTCCAGAATATTTTTTATACCTTTGATTGTTAGTACATTATTTCTCTCAGTTAAACAATGTCTGGTGCTAGTTCCATGAAAGTGGCTTGTCTTCCTTGTGGTTCTGGTGCTTTCCTAACGTCACTTCTTTGCAAGCCTCCTGTGCCACCTAAAAGGCACTACTGAATTATGCATGTGATAATTGCCATGACAATGATTATTAAATTATTATTATTACTATTATTATTATTATTATTATTATTATTGCTGTTGTTGTTGTTGTCAGTCGGGGCATCCATCATCCACCCACTCAGTGTAGTGATCCTTTATTTCAGGGTAGCTCTACATTGAGTGGCAAGCCAAATGATTTCCTATAACCAGGAAATCATTTAATACGCTGGGTGGTAACCTTATAACCACCAACATGCGTTCCCTGCGTGTCAATAAGTGGCTTGGTGAGGGTTAGTGCCCCTCCCCAAAAATCAACTAACTAAGAATACAAACAAGAAGCCTGGGAACAGGACGGACAACCAGGTGATGACCAAGGGCCGGACAAAGAACATGGTTTGGATTGCAACATGGAATGTAAAGAGTGCTAATGATGAGGTGAAAGAGAGAGAGATTGTTCAGGTGCTTGAGGGTGCAAAAGTGTAGATATGAGGATTAACTGAGACGAAATGGATAGGTGAGAATGTAAAAGAATGGGAGTATGGATTAGGTATATGTGCAGAAGTGGGTGAGAAAGAGAGGGCAAAAAAGGGTGTATGTATTTTTGTGTGCAAGAGATGGAAGAAGAATATAAAAGAGTATGAATCACTTGCTTCAAGGACTGTTTGGGTAAGACTGAAAGTAGGATTACAAATGTGGGTGATTGTGTGTATGTGCCAAGATCATGCAAGCAGAGGTGAAAGAAGAGTTCTGGGCAAATGAGAAAGCATGCATGGAAAAGTTTAAGAGGAATGAGAAAGTGTTTTTGATTGGACATATGAATGGAAAAGTAGGGAATGCGGAGGTGGATGGAGTAGTTGGTGAGTGGAGTGTGCCTGCAGAAGTGGATGAGAATGGCAGTGCTCGAGTGGCCATTTGAGTGGGGAGGGGGTTGTTTTCGTTTTCGTTTTCGTTTTTAAAGGCTCCAACATGCTTGCATGTGTCGGCCTTGGTCACCTAATGGCAGCTCTCCATGCTGCACGATCCATTGCAGCTTCCCTGTTCAGTCCCTTAACCCTGAGGTCAAACTTAATGACCTCGTCCCATGTCTTTCTCGGTCTACCCCTCATAACCCCACCCCCAGCATTAACACTTCTCACCTTCCTCACCCAATTATCATCCCCCATCCTCTCCACATGTCCAAACCATCGCAATCTACCTCTCCTTATCACAACACCAATACACTCCAGTCCCATCCTACCTCTCAACTCTTCCATCGTAAACCCAGCCCCTCCAGGCCTTGGATGCAGGGACGCACTGCACATCCACCTAATCATTGTCATTTCTGTACGTCTGAGCTGGCGAATATCTTCCTCCTTCACTGCCCAGGTCTCACTACCATACAGCATTACACTCCTAACACATGCTGCATACAAAGACCCCTTACCACGTAGGGAGAGTCCTCTCAATGTCAGGAGAGGCAAGAGCTCCCTGAACTTCTTCCAACCACTTCTCACCCTAGCCACAGAGCTAGCTCCAGCCCCACCTCCAGCACACAACATGTCTCCCAAATAACAAAACTCTTCCACACACTCAAGAGATTCACCAGCAAGTTCAATCCTTTCACGTCTGACAATCTCCACCTGCTCACCCCGACACATCGTACACATAAAATCAGCATTATCTCGCAGTCTACCTCTGATACCACTACATCTCTTATGCACCCATTTATCACACACACCGCACAAGATGGAATTACTTCCCACGCCCTTGTGGCAAATTGCACATGGCCACTCTCCCTCGTCTCTGACAGTACCACCACCAACCCTAGATATCATCACTTTTGTTTTATCTGCATTTACCCTTAAACCCTTGTGCCCCATACCATCTCTCCACTTCCTAAACCTTTCCTCCACCTCCCTTTCGTTCTCTGCAATCAACACCAAATCATCAGCATACAACTCCCACGGAAGTCCGTTTCTAAAGTCACGTGAAAGGGCTTCAAGTACCATGATAAACAACATGGGACTCAAGACTGACCCCTGATGCACACCAACGTTCACGGAAAACTCATCACTCAAATCTCCATTCACTCTTACATGGGTGTGAGCACCCACATACATAGCCATAGACAATAGGCTACCCTCTTTAAACACAAATAATCCACAGGTATATATGGCGAGTAATGAGTAGGGTGGGTGTTGAACTGAATGAATGGAAGGCAATGATTGACTGTGTGTGTAGTTCACCGGGTTGGTCAGGATCATGTGATGGTTGTGATCATCAGCTTTTTACCCTCCTGGAGATGGATGCAAGTGCATAAAGAGGTTGGGCGAGTGGACTTTCTGCCTACCACTTGCTGGTAGTGAAAGTCAAGGTTCAAGTGAAATGGAAGAATAGAACGAGGGGAGGACAGGAAAAGGTAGTCCATACAACGAGGGTAGAAAGGTTGCAAAAGGATGAAAAAAAGGCAGAATATTAAGAGAGAAGTAGAGGACCAATTGGGTAAACATGATCAGGAGCAAATGCAGGAGGTGGATGGTGTGTGCAAGATATTCACAGAAGAAATCTGTGCAGAATATAAGGTGGTGTGTATGGGAAGAGAGAGAGAGAGAGAGAGAGAGAGAGAGAGAGAGAGAGAGAGAGAGAGAGAGAGAGAAGGGACAGCATGGTGGAATGAAAAGGTGAGGCAAGGTGTGGCACAAAAGAAGAATGCATTCAGTGAGAGGATGGGAATCAGAGGCATGGAGGCAGTTGAGAGATGGAAGAGTGAATTTTATGTAAAGAGGAAGAGAGAGATGAAAAGATTAGAAAGAGAGAGTAGGAAGAGAGTGGATGAAGAATTTGGAAGAAATTTGAGCTTTAAGTGGAAAGAATCTAAGAAAATGTTCTGGAAGGAAGTAAAGAGAGTTAGACAGGGTGATAATGAAGTTAGTAGGAGAATGAAAAATAAAAATGGTAGATTAAAAGTAGAAAGGAGAAAAAGTGAACAGATGGAAAGAATGCTTTATAGAACTATTAACCCCTAAAAGACAGGTGTCTGCATATGCTGTCCAAGGGTATTAGAGACAAAAAGACGGGTGTCCACATATGATGTCCCGCCCCCCCCCGGCCCCCCCGCCACCTCCCCACCCTCCCACCCCCAAATCCCAACAGCCCCCCAACTCTCTCTACAGGACCCCAACCCTCCCCATTGTAGAACCTTCGTAAGGTGCTTGTAGTGGGTTTTGTAAATCAGTTATGCATAAGTTATGCTCCTGGATGAGATGTAATTATAAGTGAGTAGGTTTGTAAGTAGATAATCTTAGTTCCTTTTGTCATGCAATGACAGGAGAGGTAAAAATTAGTATGGGATTATTTTTACTTGTCTTGGAAATATTAACGAAGTCTCTCACACACGAGTGAAGTATAGAGTCCTGCTGTTACCTCCCCACTGTCTCTATCTCTCTCTGCCACCCTGTCACCCCTGTTGGTAGCCTTCTTCTAACTTCTCCTCCTCTTTCTTTCCGTATATAAGAACTTCCATCACGTGGGCTACACTGTCGTCCAAATGTCCTAGAAGCCTGTATGTGTGTATGTGTGTGTGTATGGTCACGAGGTGCTGTTTGTGGGCTTTTGTGCTCGTGTGAGACGTTCCAGAGAGATGCTAACGTCACTTCCTTTGGCCCCAAAGTTTGACATTGACCTAACCTCTAGACTATATTATGTATGTTGCTAGTTATTATGTAGTAAGATATTTTACAGTCCTGACATCGTTTGGTCACGCCAGCTGGCGATCCTCAGACAGCATTCGTCAGTGACACACTATAATCTATTAATTCATAATATTGATTATAATATTGTATAGACATAATATTCATAATATTGTACAGACCTAATAATATTCTAGAAACAATACATTTTAAATAAATTGTAAACATAATTGAACAAATGCATTATAGTTAAACTGATTATAGAATATTGTATAATATATTGTAAAATGTGTATGCATAACAGACATACGCATATAATTGTGCAATGGTAATACTGATAGGTCATTACATTACATATGGAGTTATCCCTTTAGTAATGTCTAATATTTCACCCAACCTGCATGATGATTCTGGTAATACAGAACTGTAGTAACACTGTATAAATTGTTACACAATTGTATTGTTACCTAATTGTATTTTTTTATTGTACATAATTGTATTATAATTGTTACATACCGTTTGTAGTTACATAACTGTAGCAACTGTAAAATAATTGTATTAACATGGTGGTAATATTGTAGTAACATTGTAGTAATACAGAATTGTAATAACATTGTATGAACTGTTAAACAATAATTGTATTGTACATATTTGTATTGTATTTGTTACATATCGTTTGTAGTTACATAATTGTAACAACTGTAACATAATGCAATCGTTTGTCATTACATAACTGTAGTAATTGCAGTAATATTGTAGTAACTGCAGTCCTGACATCGCTAATCTGGTCATGCTGCGGTCGATGATAATGATGATGTACCTTACCACTGGCTCGTGGAGAACAATAACTTGCAATTTGTTTCACTTATAAAAAAAGTTTATGTTCTATTGTGGTATTTATAGCAACACTTACACTATTTTCATTTGTTTGTTATGCGATCTTACTGTTTTTTTTTTTTTTTTTTTTGTTGTGTATGTATTGATTTTCTATAGTTTGTTTTTCTTCATTTGTCTAGGCTTTTTCGGTGTTGTCCGAGGATGCATAATTGCTGGTTAATTCCCTTGGGACCTTTTTTTAAGGCTTAGTTTATATTGCACAGGTATTATTGAAAATGATATTATATAGCCCCATATTTTGTTATTTTATATAAAAAATATATACACTATATACAGCATTATAAAAAATATATCCACTATATACAACATTTATTATATACACTCACTTGTTGTTCATTTATACCTATCATGGGCAATATATGTGTCAGCACTGTGTGGAAATCTGTCTTCACGATTGTGTGGAAGATGTTGTTCATTCTTACTAATGCTATTTGTGTTGGCCATTTTTTCTTTCTTTTCCTGGTTTTCCTTGTAACTTAATTTGTCAGTTTCCACTAGGTAGCTTTAATTATTAAATGTTTAATACAGTTCTTTTAATCGCTCGCAGAGTAACTGTGACAGTATATTTTCTTTATTGCTTTGTGGATGTAATAATGTATAGCTGTATGTATGAAACACGTATTATATGTAGGTAAAAATGGTAAGACTCGTTGTTAGTAAATAAATTCTACAGTAAATGAATGAATATATACAGTGTAGAATATTTATTGTCGGTGTAATTATTAAGTGATTGGATTATGCAGATAATTGAAATAGGTATGTGTACGTAAGTTGTAACTATACAGCACGTTTTATATGTTTGTGCCGAAGTTTTTATCTACCACTGTGTATTGTATAAATGAAGTAACTAGGTAACTCACTAATTTTTTCCGTGCTGGGAATGGTGTTAGTGGTGGTGCATGTGGTGACAGCGTTGTCCTTCCCGGGTTGATTGACGGGTTGTGGTGGTGTTCTCAGCTTTTCAGCAAAACGCTAGCAACATCGACTTCTCACACTGTGGTAGCTGTGGTGAGTAAATGAGTAACGATAAGTAATGTTGAGTAATGATGAGTTAGGTGAGAGGTGAGTGAGGGATCTGGTATTTGCTGCCGTCGTCACCCCTGTCTCAGCATTGTGGTGGTGGTCGAGGTGGTGGGTAGGATGGAGAGAAGGGTGGGTTCAGGTGGGGGATGATGTACTTGTGGGTTGTGAGTTAACTACCACTCTACGTTTGCTTGTTTTTTTTTTTTTTCTCGATGTATTCTTGGTCCTTTTTTCTTGTGATTTACTTGTTGTGGGATGAAGAATGTCGCTACTTGTAGGTTCATGTAGAAGATTATAGAGACAACTGGTAGACTTGTTACTTGTAGTTGATCATAGATGATTGTAGTTCGTTGGTTCGTTGTAGAAACTGGAAGATTGTTTGTATCAATATTTTGTTAAACTATCGGCAAGGCGTCGTGTGACCTCTTCACCTCTACATCAGCACGATGATTGGGGAGATGGGGGGGAGGTTGGAGAGAATACTGTCAGGAGCTGATAGTGAGTTGTTGACTGTAAGAGGTATTGTTTGTTTTCTATCTTGATAATGTAGAATCAACTGTGGAACTGAAGCTGACCTTGGCTACAGTCTCGCCTGCTTTTGTAGAAATTCACTGTAGAACTGAAGCTAATCTTAGTTAGAGTCTCAACTGATTTTGTAGAAATTCACTGTAGAACTGAAGCTAATCTTGGTTAGAGCCTCATCTGCTTTTGTAGAAATTGACTGTAGATTCATAGACGAGGTTCGAATCCCACCGCTGCCGCCATATTTTGTAGAAACTTCGTAAGGTGCTTGTAGTGGGTTTTGTAGATCAGTCATGCATAAGTTATACTCCTGGATGAGAGGTAACTATACGTGAGTAGGTTTGTAAGTAGATAATCTTAGTTCCCTTTGTCATGCAATGACAGGAGAGGTAAAGATTTGTTTGGGACTATTTTCATTTGTCTTGGAAATATTAACAAAGTCTCTCCTACTACCTTCCCACTGTCTCACTCTATCTCTCTCTGCCACCCTCTCGCCCCAGTTGGTAGGCTTCTTCTGAATTCTCCTCCTCTTTTTTTCCGTACATAAGAACTTCCTTCACGTGGGCTACACTGTCGTCCAAATGTTCTAGAAGCCTGTGTGTGTGTATATCTGTGTGTGTGTATGGTCACGAGGCACTGTTTGTAGGCTTTTGTGCTAGTGTGAGACATTTCAGAGAGATGCTAACGTCACTTCCTCTGGCCCCAAAGTTTGACATTGACCTAATCTCGAGACAATATTATGTATGTTGCTAGTTATTTTGTAGTAATATACAGGTCTCCCTCGTTTTACTCTGTATCGTTTTACGATATTTCAAATTTACGATCCTTATTCTTTAGTACCAAGTGTTCATTTTACAATTGAGCTCCCTCGCATTGACGATTGGACATGTGGAAATCCCGTGCTCACAGGCAGATCAGCTGAGAGTTGCATGGCATACCCGCCCAAACCTCCACCTCCACCACCTCTCATTCTCCTGATTCATGCACCCCTGCCACCCAAACCTCCACCACCCCTGCTTCCTCCATCTCCAACTCTTGTGTTGACGAGTGATGGGCTTTGGCCCAGGATGTCTCCCAGCATCGGAGGAGACATTAAGGCATTACGTCCTCCGGCCTCGGGGGGGACCGACTAAGGGTGGACGGAGCTACAGTACAGTAGGAGGGTACATAACAGTATATTACAGAACAGTACAGCTGTATTTCATGTTGTTTTTGCTATTTCATGTCTTTATGTTTGCAAATGTACATACATATGTGATTCAGATGCACTACAATGCATAAAACATCATCATTATTATTGCATATTAGATCACTTGTATGGGTCTTGGGTTCCTTATGTACATGAGTCCAGGAACGCATCCCTATTTTTCCCATTAAACCTTAATTTCGCTTTACGATATTTCGGTTTACGATTGCCTTTCTAGGAACGCATACCAATCGTAAAACGAGGGAGACCTGTATTTTATAGTCCTGAGACCACTGCCCCCTACCATCCCTAACCCCCCACCCTCCCATCACCCCCAACCCCCACCACCCACCCCCATGCCCCCCACCACTCACCCCCATGCCCCCACTATCTCTCCATCCCTCAACCAACCCCCACTCCCCCACAATACCCCACCACCCCCACTGCTTATCCTCCATCCCCTACCCCCAACTCCCTACCCATTATCCCCCCTCCCACTCTCCCCACACCCCAAACCATCCCCACCGCTTATCCTCCACCCCCTACTCCCACCACCTACCCCCAACCTCCCACCCACCATCCCCCCTACCTACCACTCCTCCCACACCCCAAACCACGTCCACCCCCAAAAACACCCTACCCCTCCAACCCCCACTGCCATCCCCACCCTCTACCCACCCCCTTCCCACCCCCAACTTCCCACCCAACACCCATCACCCCCACATCCCCATACCACGCAGCCCACCCCCCGGCACCATCCTACAACCCCCCACCACCCCTCCCACCCCCCACCACGACCCTCCACAAACCCCCCACAATATTGTATCGTACCCGCCGATTATGCCTGTCTTGAGCGAATGTCAAAACATTCCGATGCCTGTCTTTTAGGGGTTAACCCTTCGTGGGCTAGGGGTTACCAAATTACATGGAAGGCTGATGGGGTCCCGGCGGACCCTAAACCTTAATGGTGTATTTCTGCCATATTCATAAAGTTACATCTACTAAACTTTGTACATATGTTGCCCAGGACACGGCACGTGGAACCAATCCACCAACTGTCCCTTTTTGTTTTTGTTTATTTTTATTAACAAATTTTTTTCATTTTATCACAATTTCATTAAAGTTTGAGTGTGGAAGTACTGACTCTACACTTATTTGAATGTCTGATTGTTAGTATTCTTGGAATAGGTTCTCAAAATAATAACAAGTTCATGTGTAAAGTAAATTAGCATGATCATAAAATAAAACTATCCCTATAATGTTCAAATTTGGTACAACAATTTCTTGTTTTATCCTCTTGATGAGCATCTTCTGTATTACTACCACCACTTGCATTTTCAGAATTATCATCAGCACTCACAGGAGACTCAGTTCTACTCACACTAATTTCACTGTGTGATCGTTCAAGCACTTCATAATCATCAGCGTCGGATACAGATAAATCACCACCTGAATAATTGTCTCCTTCTTGGTCACCTTCTGCCACCGCCATTGAGGCATAAAACTTTGCTACTGGTATTGACATTGTCCTAATGTTTTTAATCTGAAATATCTGAAAAAAAAAAAAAGTCACATGAAAGGCCAGGTGCGGTCCTGGCAGACCTCACTGACATTAATTGCAAAGTCACTCCTTAATCGTGTGAGATTTTTTGCTCAAATTTTATGAGGATATAAAATAATCATTTACAATAAAAGTCATGAGAGGCCAGGTTGTGAGAGTAAAAAATGGCAAAGTGGCAAAAAAAACATGCTGGGGCCCGCATGGACCCCATTTGCCCACGAAGGGTTAAACATAGAGAATGAAAGTAATGCGTGTATAAGTGACCGGGGAATGGCTGGGAGAGGGAGGTAGGTGAGAAGGGAGGAAGTAATCAATAGGATGGAAGTAGTGGAAGCAATGAAGAAAGTCAAAATGGGGAAAACCCCAGGAATTGATGGAGTGTGTGGTGAAATGCTGAAGGATGGGGGAGAGATAGTAGTAAAATGGATATGGAAGATGTGCAGATTGGCCTGGGAGGATAGTCGAGTCCTGGAGAACTGGAAGTCAGGTATAATTATTCCCTGTACAAAGGAAAAGAGAAAAAAAAAATGTGCAGTAATCATAGGGGCATTTATTGTACTAGGGAAAGTGTATGGTAGGATACTTACTGACAGAGGACAATAACAGAGGAATTAGTTGGAGAAGAACAGCGAGGTTTTAGGAATGGAAGAGGTGTATATCAGATATTCATCTTTAGGTCTTTATTGGAAAAGTTTCCAGAGAGGGGAAAGAAGTTGTATGCAGACTTCATGGATTTGGAGAAAGCATTTGGCAAAGTGGATAGACAAGGAATGTGGAAGATATTAAGAATATGGAGTAAATGGGAAGTTGTTGAATGCCGTGAAGAGTATGTATCAGGTTGCCAAGGCTGCAGTGTGTTTGGATAGTGAACTGAGTGAATTTTTCTATCTGAATGTTGGATTGAATCAGGGATTGTCATCTCCCCATGCTTGTTCAGTCTGTATAAGAATGGCATTATAAAAGTAGTACCAAGTTGGGCAGTGGGTGTTGGAGCAGCCCTAATGAGAGAGGGCAGCATTTGGAAACTTCATGTACTGTTGTTTGCAGATGATATTGTATTGTTAGGTGAAGAAGAAGGGGAGCTGCAAGCCTTGGTGAATGAGTCTGGGAGAGTGTGTGAGAAATGGAATCTAAAGGTGATTGTAGGAAAGAGCAAAGTTATGGACTTTGAGAGAAATGAAGTCACTGAATGCGCAGGGAGGTTGGATGATGAGGAAATGGAAAATGTTGAGTGCATGTAAGTACTTGGGTAATGTGACGAGTAAGGATGGCAGTTTGAAGGATGAAGTGCTTAAAAGAGTACAACAAGGAAGAAAGGTTGCTGGTTCTTTGAAAGCAGTGATAAGAAATAGGGAAGGGAGCATGGAAGTAAAAAAGTTGTTGCATAATAGTATTGTGATACCAACTCTAACGTATGGAAGTGAAGCTTGGACCTTGCTGGAAGGACACAATTCAAGAATGAGAGCAGTGGAAATGAGTTAGTTGAGAGGAGCACGTGGAGTTACACGATGAGACAGACTGACAAATGAGGAAGTGAAGGAGCGTTGTGGTGTGGATGTGGATGTATAGAAAGCGTTAGGAGAAATATTCTGAGGAGGTTTGGCCATGTGGAGAGGATGGAGAATGGAAAACTAACGAGGAGAGTGTATGTGAGTGAAGTGGAGGGGGGGGAGAGGGAGGGGGAAGCCGAGCATGAGATGGAGGGATGGAGTGGAGAAGTATAAGAGAGAGGGGGGGGTGAGATGGGGGGAAGGGATAGGGCTATGTGGAGGCAGTTTGTTTGTGGCCACCCCTTGCAGGATTGAGACATCTGGCAATAGATGTATAGATAGATAGACTATTATTATTATTATTATTGATTTTTTAAAAGAAGTACAGTGGACAGATTTTTTTAATAGCCCGTGATCTGCAAAGTTGTTTCATTTGAAACACTTCAGATTAGCTTACTGGATCAGCGTACTGTACTGATATGTGCTGCAGCCCCCTCCCCCCCAAATCTGATTATCAGTTTTCCATAAACTTACACATACCCTTGTACTTTTTCAGTCAGATTTTCCTGCAGCGTTGCCAGTGCTTGAGATTATTCCCTGAACTTTCTGAAGTCGGTCCCATGTTTTCAGTTTCAGTCACCCACAACAACTGATCCTGCGATGTCACCATTGCTCACTGTTTACAAACCTTTGTCCTATTGATCCCTCCATGTCTGTAATTAACCTTATCGTTCCATCAGAGCGAGTGCAGCAGGAAAAACAATTACAGTAGGCCTACTCGTAACATCAAATAGAAATTGGAAAAACTTTTAAAAATTTTCTAAAAGTTTGAAGAAGGTTAGTAACAAGTAGCCTATGGTGTAGGAACGACTACCATTTATGACATAAGGCAGCAGTGTATATATAAGTTTATTAAAATTTTATGCTGGAAGAGTGAACGTAAATTCCACATCCAAAATATAAGTCCCAGAAAAGCTAAATCTGACCGAGAAGATTAAGGCTTTATGCTGGCAATTAAGGCTTTATGCTGGCAATAAGTGAATGAAAAGTCTGCATCTTAAAATAAACTTAAAAAAAAAAAACATTAGCTTTATTACACAAGACTGTTCGGTTTGTCCCTCCAGTGATCCGTGTAGCGAGAACTCAGGTTCCATCACTGCTGGTGGCCCTGCTGGTAGGTGATGAGTGGGCGATTACATCACTTTCACAATTCACGCAACCTATCACTGTGTGCCACTGATACGTCAATTAAACGTTGGTATGTGTTGGACTCTGGAGTGTTAATGTCTGAAAGAGAAGGGGTTCTTACTGCTTATGTTGGAAGGATAAATCGCACACAGGTGGACGATTTTATGAATACGAGCACGCAGCCCTAACTTACGATAACCACGTTGTCTTAGACTGTGTGGGGTCATGTACCAAAGGGATTGCTATGACTTTTTTTTTTTTTTTTGCCAGCTCAATGCTACCCTTATTGGTAGTCGTGTTTTCTTTCTTTCTTTCTCTTGGCCAGCTCATGCTGCCCTTATTGTTAATCGCGTTTTCTTTCTTTCTTTCTTGTGGCAGGCACTTCTACCCTTCAGAATTAACTGATTCCGACCAAACTTGGACGAAATGATCAGCCTATGACCTAATTGTGTCTGCAAGGTTTTGGTTGTTATGCAACTGTTCGTTGCCTACCATTTATTCCTACTAATTTGTTCCTATTATTTTTTTCCTTATACAAAGATGCCTGAGACTAAGCTACTCACTGATTTAATACCTTATGGGCACATCCAGTTGGAGCACCATAACCCACTAGACCACCACGTTTCTGTCTGGTTGTATGCCACCACCCAGTGTAGTAAATCATATCCTTGGGAGCAACAACTCACATGGCTTGTCACTCATTGTAGTCACAAAGTGTCCACTTTGCTTGTAATTCACTGAACCATAGTTATGAGGTAGGAATTAAAATGCAGTATAGTGCCCCTGGAAGCACCCAGACACCCCCACAAGGAGCTCAAAGAGGAGCAACGACAGCGCGCCGGGACTCGGAGTGACAACGGCGTAAGTCCGCCCAGGCCGCGTGCCCCTATGACCCGGAACTTGCCCGCCGCCACCATAGTGGGAGTACTAGACTACCTTCCGGGCGAGTCTTCCCCAACCAGCTTTGGGGTGGAGCTGTTTCTCCAGCTCCTGCCAGCACCCCTGAGACGGCCTGTAGCCGCTCACCCCTCAATAAGGAGACGGCCTGTAGCCGCTCCCACCTTTGTCAGGAGACGGCCTGTAGCCGCTCCCACCTTTGTCAGGAGATGGCCTGTAGCCGCTCCCGCCTTTGTCATGAGACGGCCTGTAGCTGCTCCCGCCTTTGTCAGGAGACAGCCTGTAGCCGCTCTGAAGGTGTCTTTCTCGAGACGGCCTGTAGCCACTCAGCCCTCCTGAAGGAGATGGCCTGTAGCTGCTCTGAGGGCAATAAGGAGATGGCCTGTAGCCGCTCCCGCCTTCGTCAGGAGACGGCCTGTAGCTGCTCCGAAGGTGTCTTCCTCAAGACGGCCTGTAGCCGCTCCGAAGGTGTCTTCCTCGAGACGGCCTGTAGCTGCTCCGAAGGTGTCTTCCTTGAGATGGCCTGTAGCCGCTCAACCCTCCTGAAGGAGAAAGCCTGTAGCTGCTCTGAGGGCAATCAGGAGATGGCTTGTAGCTGCTCCCGCCTTCATCAGGAGACAGCCTGTAGCCGCTCCAAAGGTGCTTTTCTCGGGACGGCCTGTAGCCGCTCAACCCTCCTGAAGGAGAGCCACTCTGAGGGGAATCAGGAGACTGCCTGTAGCCACTCCCGCCTTCGTCAGGAGACGGCCTGTAGCTGCTCTGAAGGTGCTCTTCTCGAGATGGCCTATAGCCGCTCCGAAGGTGCTCTTCTCGAGATGGCCTGTAGCAGCTCTGAAGGTGCTCTTCTCGAGACGGCCTGTAGCCACTCAACCCTCATGAAGGAGACTGTCTGTATCCACTGTGAGAGGAATCAGGAGACGGCCTGTAGCCGCTCTGAAGGTGCCCTTGGGTCTAGTGGTAGCTGCTCCCTCCCCCAGGCCACGGCCAGTAGCCGGGCTTTGGCGACGGCCAGTAGCCACGCCCCTAGAAGGCCACAGCCAGTAGCCGGGCCCTATGGCAGGAGACAGCCTGTAGCCGCTCCTCCGTTGGAAGTTGACACCTGTTCCCCGACCCATGACCCAGAGGGAGTCTCGGGCCTAGAGGAGTACTGGAGAGGCCCCTTGATCTCCCCCGGCCTCTGCCCCCTACAACTGGGTCTGGATTAGGCCCACCTGATGGACCCCGATGCAGACCGGTGCCGCAGCCCCTTCCTGATGGTGCCGCCAAGCACAGGGGACTGCAGCCCTCGAGAACCCCAGACAAAATGATCAGCCTATGACCCCAGACTGTCCCCAGGACTCCCGGGTGGGAACTCCCCACACCTCAACACCAGAGATCTTTGTCCTCCGTCAGAAGCTTGAATGAAAGGTTCAGGCAGTTATTCGGTCCCAGCCCTGAGGGCCGTACTCCCACCCCCAGCCCCGAGAGCTCAGGGCCCTTCGCAACCCACAGCCCCAGATGAGAGTGGACACCCCTGCGTGTGATCCCGTGGCCTCTGGATATAGAGGTCCCCGGCGGACCCCAGCCCTGTCAGTAGTGGAGCTGTGACACCTCCACCACCCTTGTACCTGACTGCCACAATGCCCGGACCCGAAAGGAGTGACAATGATAGTACAGTGTCTGTGACCTATTAACATAGAGGCAGAACAGTGAACTAACCCTCTAATGGAAGTCAGTGATAATACCAAAGTGGTGGAGTGAGTAACAGTGACAGTTTAACTGCAAATACGGCCACCCAGTGAGAGTCAGGTCTATTAGAGTGAATACGGTACCACCAGAAAATACCTCCTGATACTAAGACCATATCCAGACCCCAGTGCCAAAGAAACACTTACCAGAAAGGAACAATATCAGCAACTCCACAAATATAGAAAACCTGGACTTCCCATAATTAGTAATACTCTGCCTCAAGTGCTATTCACTGTGATCCGAGCAGTATCCTGTGCGATACTGATAACCCATGTCTAGATGTAAGAGTTGTAATTGTCCAGTGTATCTGTATCAGTGACATCTACTCGTTCCCCTGTCCAACTTAGTAATACTCGTGTAAGGTTGTTCCTTTGAGTTTTTGTGTCCTACCTCTCTCCTATTTGTCTAAGCTCCGGTTTAGAAAGAGAGCCCCGCTACACACTAGGTTGATGGCAAGCTAGTGATAGGGAGAGCTGGAGCTCCCGTTTCACCAGCCCTCAGGACTTGATCCTGACCATCTCCCTTTTCTGAACATTTTCAGTGCATTCATTTACACAGAGAGTAGGCCAGCATGCTCTCATAATACCTCTACCTTCAACTGTCTACACCACACTACATGCGCATAACATATCACACCTGCTATTCACAACTTTAGTAATGGCCGCTGTAATCTTACAATCAAATGAGGTGGTACCTCGGATTGCCACCACCGGCAGGGTAGGGCTGGAGGCACAGGGTCCTCTCGGTCGCCATCAAGCGACTGTGCCGGCAGTGACTGTTGCTATTTCCGGGAATGCTCATCGGCGAAGAGGTGACGGTGCGGCCTTATTCTTTACCAACATCCGCGGCCTTACCACAAATTTAAACTCAGTTCATTTTTTCCTTCAGTCCATATCCCCTTTGGCCCTTTTCCTCACAGAACCACAAATCTCACCCTCTACCGATATATCTCTATTTTGTTTTCCCGGTTACCATCTCCTTACAAACTTTCGAAACAAGGGCGGCACCTGTTGTTATATCAAATCCCAATATGCAGTTGATACTATTTTAAACTTTACTTCATCCAGTTTTGATTACTCATTATATAAATTAAATTGCCAAAACATTACCAAATATATCTGTGTAGTTTATCGTTCCCCCAATGCTTCTTCGGAACCCAGTGAATTTGATTCCATATCCACTCAGTTGAGTAACCTTGACCTTGCCCTTGGCAATGAAATTACCATTTTGTGTGATTTTAACATACACAGTGTTGAATGGTTATTGCATTCTGCCCGGACTGACGACGCTGGTCTAGAGTGCGAGCTGTTTGCGGAATCGTTTAATCTCACCCAGTTGGTAAAGCAACCAACCAGAATACCTGATAATCCTGACCATAATGCCCATCTCTTGGATTTATTCTTGACAAATAATCCAGATCAGTACAGGATAGAGGTACTGTCACCACTTGGATCCTCTGACCACAATCTCATCAAAGCCTCATTAGTTAACCCTCCTACACCTCCCCATTCCAAACCTGTCAGGGTGACCCGATGACACTTTGACAGGGCAGACTGGGATGGATTTAGAAATTATCTTGCTGATGTTCCATGGCAGTCTTTCTTCTCTAGTGATCCCAATTCTACCCAGTCCCACATTTGTGACTTAATACTAGCTGGTATGGATTTATTCATACCAAGTCAACAATTCACTAAAAGATCAAACTCTCCAAAATGGTTTGATGGCAATTGTGCCAGAGCAACAGCCCAAAAGTCATTAGCATATAACTCTTACTTAAAATAAAAAACATCTGAATCACTCTCCCAATTTGAAATTGCTAGAAATCATGCAAAAACCGTATTAAATCTATCTAAATCAAACTATCTTCAAAAGCAAGCATCAAAACTACTTAACAACCCTAATGACAATAGAATATTCTGGTCAACTCTTAATTCTTTCAATAATAACTTTAACAAGTCATCTTCCATTCCCCCACTAAAATCTTCAGATGGCAATATTACAAATGACCCACGTGGGAAAGCAGATATCTTTGCTAGTACCTTTGCAAGAAACTCTACCATAGATGATACCAGCCAGAATGTCTCAGTAATGGAACTTAATTCTCCCGAAATTGCCCCTCTTAAAATACAGACAAGATTCGTAAAATCCATCCTAGACAATTTACCTACCAACAAAGCTCCAGGCCCAGATGGAATTCCGCCAATTGTTTTGAAAAAGTGTTCCCCTGAACTTGCCTCTGTCCTAGGAAAATTATTCAGACTATGCATACGTACTTCTTTATTCCCAAATTCATGGAAAGAAGCCAATATCCACCCAGTTCCGAAGAAAGGAAGTTCGTCTGACCCCTCCAATTACAGACCAATAGCTGTCACATCTTCTCTTGGTAAGGTATTTGAAACTTTAATTAATAAGCATATTGTTAAACATCTTGAATCCAACAACTTAATTAGTGATAGACAATACGGTTTTCGCCACGAAAGATCCACCATTGACATACTCAATTTCTTAACTCATACCATCTATCAATCAATTGATCTTTTTGGAGAAACTCATGCAGTAGCTCTTGATATCTCTAAAGCTTTCGACAGAGTATGGCACTGTTCCCTGCTGTCCAAACTCCCTTGCTATGGACTAACGTCTTTTGGTCCTTTGATTTCTTCTTATCTTAATGACAGGAAAATAAGAGTAAAAGTAGATGATGTATATTCGAATTTCCACTCAATTAACGCCGGCGTGCCGCAGGGATCAGTTCTGGCGCCAACCCTATTTCTGGTTCATATTAATGATCTCTTATCTGTCACTCACAGTCCCATTCACTCATATGCAGATGACTCAACACTACATAGTTCATTCACACTCAGACATCCATTTACAAAGTCTAATATCTCTACCTCTCAACTCAGTACAGCCATCTTCATAAATCAAGATCTATCTACAATCAGTGAATGGGGACAAAACAACCTTGTCTCTTTTAATGCTAGTAAAACTAAATATATACAGTTTACTAATAGACAGATATTACCAGATTCGTACATTACCTTCAATGCTACTAATATTCCCATCTCCAAAAGTATTGAAATTATTGGTGTCTCACTTAAGAGTGCCCTCAGCCGGACCTCTCATGTCAGATCACTTGCTAAAACCACCTCAAAGAAACTTGGATTATTGTACAGAGTCCGTAACTTCTTCGCCGATGAGCAGTTAGCTATATTTTATAAGAGTCATGTGCGCTCTCAGCTTGAATATTGCTCACCCTTGTGGAATGGTTGTGGAGAGGTTGCATTAAGACAACTAGACAAAATTCGGAATAAAGCTGTTAGAATCATTAACAACCCTGCCATTACATATAAACTACCTCCCCTGCAAGTAAGAAGGAATGTTGCCTCCCTTGCATTATTTTACAGATTTTTTTTGGCAAATGCTCAGACGAAGTTGCGTCCATGGTGCCACCTCTCCATGCCTTCCCTCGTGCTACACGGGCATCTGGTAGCGCTCATGACTGGAATGTCACTCAACCATATTGCAGAACTTTTGCCTATCAGAATTCTTTCATTCCCCGAACTGCATCTCTCTGGAACTCGCTTCCCCAGAGTTGTTTTCCTCCAAATTTCAACCTACAACTGTTCAAATCTAACTGTTACAGATATTTTATGAACAGAGGACACCAGTAATCTGGTGTATGGATTATTTTTTTTTCCCCATTTGTTTTTCCTTCCTCCGTTCTGTAATTTAAAAAAAAAAAAAAAAAAAAAAGGTGTTTATGGGACGGGAAGCCAGACCCTAAAAAAAGTAGTATTACACTGGTGGACAGCGGTGGTTCTTGACCCGGGCAAATGAGACAGGTAATCAGGAAATTCTGGAAGAATGGCAACCAAACTACATGTGCAATTACCTAAATTTGACCCTGAACAGTATGGCGTTCACACATACCTGGCAGTTATTAAACCTTTGCTAGATATCGGTTTCGAGGATGACAAGCAGAAAATTGCAGTCGCACTCCCGCTACTGGGTAATGCGGCAGCTAATATGGCACCCAAGATCATCCTGGAGCTCACCTGGCAGAATTTCATGAAACTCTTGATCCAAGCCATCACCCCATCACTAGGTAAAGTGGTGGCGCTATCCCAACTGGATAGTTTAACTTTCGATGGCAACTTAGACGATACTTTAATCCAGGCAAGACATCTGGTCACTGCTGCCTACCCGGAGGCAGATGCCGCAACCCGGGAACAACTCATGTTTCACACACGTATTAAGATCCTCCCCAGTTTCAGCAAGGAACATTTTATCATGCATGACCCTATGGGAGACCTGAAAAAAGATATCCATGTAACAAGGCGCCTTCTAGCCATCCACTCCAACCCTCAACACATCGGCGCAATCGATCAGTTTCCCACGGGCATCATCGCGATTAACCAGTGGGAATTTTCTGCTTGCAGCCACGGATGCCCCATTCACAACATTTGCAAGCAGCTCAAAGCTGCCTGGTGCAGCAGTGTGACCTGAGGGTGCCTACAAGCCGCCCGACCACACGCTGATTGCCCCAAGCTTAGGGGAAACAGAAACAGAAAGAAAAAGCAGAGAAGGCACCCACCACCATCCCTGCACCCCGCTATCCTAGCGGGGGCCACCTCACATCCCCCCCCAGTCTGTGACAGGGGGAAACGGCACATTTCCTTTCACTCTCCTCCCTCTATCTCTTCACTTTTACCCTCCTCTTTCTCTGATCCACCTTCACCCACCTCCTCTTTTTCATTCACCTCCCCTGCCCCACCCTCAACCTCACTATCCCCACGGACCCCAAGCTTGTCCCCAATAACCTCACCAGATGCCTCACTGCCCACCACATCCCACACCTCACCACCCACCACTCCATCACGAGCTCAGCCCCCTGCTACCACCTACACCTACCATCCAGACAACACCGTGAGGCTGCACCTCCCCCCCACCACCAGCTCCTTCACCTCCCACACCTCACCCTGCCTTTCCTCGCCTCCGACGACACACACCACCCGCAACACCCCACTCCTCAGCCCCTGCCACCCCACCACTGCCGCCAATACAACCAATTCCAACCAAGCCACCATGGTTCCAGCACTGCACACCGCCCGCCACCACCCCCACTTCTGTACCATCCTCTGGCTTTGCACCCACCGCCCACCTCACATCGTGAGCACAGAACCCTGCTACTGCCCAAACCACCCCACCACCAAACACTGGGATGGCGCCACAAGACCGCACTCCCTCCTCACCACCAACACCTCAAGCCACCTCACCAAGCTCCACCGCCTCGCCCATACCCACCATCGGAGCGCAGCCCGAAACTACCCCACCCTGGTGCACCACTTCCACCGCCACATCACACACAGCCACAGCACCAAAGGGCTGCACACTCACCTCACCACTCACTCTCACCCTAAAACCTGCCCTCACCCGCTCTGGCCACCTTCCACCCCCGCCTGCAAGATATACACCACCCCCTCCCCATTCCCAACTCCGCCTTTCCCACTGCCAACCACTGCCGCCAACCCTCCACCTGACTCCTATGATTGCTACATCTCCCCCCCACCACCTCTCTCTCCCTCCCCCTCCCCCGCACCTCCACCTCACCTCCCATAACGCCGCCTCACACCACACCTGACAACTCACCGACGCCACCAACTTCCCGCTGCTCACCCACCTCCTCACCACCCATCGACTCCTTTCCCATGCCCAGTGCCTCGTGACCTGCCCACACCCTCGCACCCCCTCGCCCCACCGCACCCTAGCCCCAGCCATCACCCACCACTGCTCCCGCAACTTCCAGCCTGCCACCCGCACAAGCCCACAACTCCACCTGCGCCACCCACACCCCCACGACGGCACCACCCATTCACCCTACACCCCACTCCCCACACCGTGCCGCCCACACCCCTACCAACACACAACCGCCCTTGCGTGCCCCGTGCACCTCACACACACGCCGACATTGCACACCCACATCATCACCCACACCCACCCTCAAAACAACTATCACATGCTCTGGTCGCCTCTCCCGCCCACCCGCCCGATACACCCACCTTGCCACAAAATCACACCCCTACCTCTGCCCAAAATCATGTCATACTCATGATATACCAGGCACATATCCTGGCCACCTATATTCCCCAGGGACACCATGCCGCATTACCCCGGCATAAAACCCACACTCACCGTCCCTTTCCAGCATTTGACGCATCCCTGCACTGAGGACAACAACCAGCGCCATGAAGATTCGGCTAGCCGTATGAGCGCCGTCCCTTGGACAGAAACAACGAGTCTGAGGACCTCACCACCTCCTACGACTCCTCCGCTCCTCCACCAACTCATCCACCCTCTTCCTCACCTGCAATGAGCAACAAGACAAGAACTCTGCCACCACAGCCTGGCATGCCTTCCTCCAACACCTACAGCCAGTCTACACCACCTACGACACCAAAGTTTACCACCTCCAGTAACAGGGATGTGACTTTTTCCCAGCAGACCGTGGTAAAATGCAGTATAGTGCCCCCGGAAGCACCCAGACACATCCACAAGGAGCCCATAGAGGAGCAACGACAGCGCGCCATGACTTGGAACAACAACGGCATAAGTGCTCCCAGGCCACTCCCCCCTATGACCTGGAACTCGCCCGCCGCCACCATAGCAAGAATACTAGACTACCTTCTGGGCGAGTCTTCCCCAACCAGCTTCGGGGTGGAGCTGTTTCTCCAGCTCCTGCCAGCACTCCTGAGATGGCCAGTAGCTGCTCACCCCTCAATAAGGAGACGGCCTGTAGTCGCTCCCGCCTTCATCAGGAGATGGCCTGTAGCCGCTCTGAAGGCATCTTCCTCGAGACGGCCTGTAGCTGCTCAACCTTCCTGAAGGAGACGGCCTGTAGCCGCTCTGAGGGGAATCAGGAGATGGCCTGTAGCCACTCCCACCTTCATCAGGAGAGGGCCTGTAGCTGCTCTGAAGGTGTCTTCCTTGATACGGCCTGTAGCCGCTCAACCCTCCTGAAGGAGATGGCCTGTAGCTGCTCTGAGGGGAATCAGGAGATGACCTGTAGCCGCTGCCTACTTCATCAGGAGACGGCCTGTAGCCGCTCCGAAGGTGCCCTTGGGTCTGCTGGTAGCTGTTCCCTCCCCCAGGCCACGACCAGTAGCTGGGCCTTGGTGACAGCCGGTAGCTGTGCCCTTAGAAGACCACAGCCAGTAACCGGGGCCTACAGCAGGAGACGGCCTGTAGCCACTCCTCCATCGGAAGCTGACACCTGTTCCCCGACCCACGACACAGAGGGAGTCTCGGGCCTAGAGGAGTACTGGAGAGGCCCCTTGGTCTCCCCTGGCCTCTGCCCCTTACAACCGGCTCTGGAGGAGGCCCACCTGATGGACCCCGATGCAGACCGGTGCCACAGCCCCTTTCTGACGGCGCCGCCAAGTACCGGGGACCGCAGCCTTTGGGATCCCCAGACTGACCCAGGACTCCCGAGTGGAAACTCCCCACACCTCGATGCCGGAGATCTTTGTCCTCCGTCAGAAGCTTGAATGAAAGGTTCAGGTAGTTATTCGGTCCCAGCCCTGAAGGCTGTACTCCCGCCCCCAGCCCCGAGAGCTCAGGGCCCCTCGCCACCCACAGCCCTGGATGAGAGAGGACACCCCTGCGCGTGATCCCGTGGCCTCTGGATATAGAGGCCCCCGGCAGAACCCAGCCCTGTCAGTAGCGGAGCTGTGACACCTCCGCCGCCCTTGTACCTGACTGCCACGATACCGGACCCGAAAGGAGTGAGAGTGATAGCACAGTGTTTGTGACCTAGTAACATAGAGGTAGAACAATGAACTATCCTTCTAATGGAAATCAGTGATAATATCAAAGTGGTGGAGTGAGTAACAGTGACAGTGTAACTGCAAATACGGCCACCCAGTGAGAGTCGGGTCTATTAGAGTGAATACGGTACCACCAGAAAATACCTCCTGATACTAAGACCATATCCAGACCCCAGTGCCAAAGAAACACTTACCAGCAAGGAACAATATTAGCAACTCCACAAATATAGAAAACCCAGACTTCCCATAATTAGTAATACTCTGCCTCAAGTGCTATTCACTGTGATCCGAGCAGTATCCTGCGCGATACTGATAACCCATGTCTAGATGTAAGAGTTGCACAGACTTTCTCCTCCAATTCCACCTTAGACGATTCTGGTGCTGTTCCTCCATCACTTCTCCCCTCTGACTTCCTCATGGCTGACATTAAAATTTCTTCAGTTGATGTATTTTCTGCCATCACTGGCCTCAGCACTAACAAGGCATATGGGCCTGATGGGGTCCCTCCTGTTGTTCTCAAGAACTGTGCTTCTGTGCTTACACCCTGCCTAGGCAAACTCTTTCGCCTTTGTCTGTCAACTTGTACCTTTCCTTCTTGCTGGAAGTTTGCTCTCATTCAGCCAGTCCCAAAGAAGGGTGACCACTCCCAACCCTCCAACTATCGTCCAATTGCTTTAACGTCCTGTATTTCAAAAGTTTTCGAGTCAATTCTTAATAGAAAAATTTTAAGGCATCTTTCCTATCACAACCTTCTTTCCGATCGTCAGTATAGGTTCCGTCAGGGACGCTCCACTGGCGATCTTCTCACCTACCTTTCAGACTCCTGGTCATCCTCCTTTCGGGACTTTGGCGAAAGCTTTGCCATTGCACTTGACATCTCAAAGGCTTTCGATCGAGTCTGGCATAAATCTTTAATTTCCAAACTGCCCTCCTACGGTTTCTATCCTTCTATCTGTGCCTTCATCGCTAGCTTCCTTTCTGGTCGTTCTATAGCCGCTGTTGTAGACGGCCATCGTTCTTCTCCTAGATCTATCAGCAGTGGTGTTCCTCAGGGCTCTGTCCTATCACCAACTCTCTTCCTTTTATTCATCAATGATCTTCTAAGCTGTACATCTAACCCTATCCACTCATACGCTGATGACTCCACCCTTCACCTTTCCATTCGGTTCCCGCAACGCCCATCTCAGCAGTTACTTCAAGAAACAAGGGATGAGGCTATGGCACACCTAATGTCTGACTTGGCTCGTATCGCTGACTGGGGTAAAAATAATATGGTTGTCTTTAATGCATATAAGACTCAGTTCTTACACCTATCAACCCGACAAAATCTTCCACAGGTATACCCATTAATGTTTAATAATATTCAGCTTAATCCTGCATCATCCTTGAACATGCTTGGGGTTTCATTTACTCGGGACTTATCTTGGAAAGACCATATTACATCTCTTGTAAAATCTGCTTCCAAGAGATTGGGTGTGCTAAGCTGACTCCGCTCTTTCTTTACCCCTGCACAATTGTTGACTCTATACAGAGGTTTTATCCACCCCTGTGTGGAGTACAACTCTCATGTGTGGGGAGGCTCCCCACATGCAGCTCTTCTCAATAGGGTGGAGTCAAAGGCTTTTCGTCTCATTAACTCTCCTCCTCTTACTGACTCCCTTCAACCTCTGTCTCTTTGCCGCACTGTTGCATCTTTATCTCTTTTCTATCGCTACTTTAATGGTCACTGCTCTGCTGAACTGTCTGCTTGCATTCCTCCACCTCTACGACGGGCGCGTAGCACCCGTCTGGCAGCAAACTCTCATCCCTTTTCTGTCCAACTCTCTAATGCAAGAGTTAACCGTTACTCCCAGTCTTTCATTTATGCAACAGGTCAGCTCTGGAACTGTCTCCCGCTATGTGTATTTCCTGCTGCCTATGATCTCCAGTCTTTCAAACGCAGTGTGTCCAGGCATCTCAAAATGATCGGATCTTGAATTTGGCTCTCTCTTGTATTTTGTTTTTCTCCTGGAGGGAACTGTTACTGCGGGCCATGGCCTTTGGTTCCTTCTTCCTCGCATTAAAAAAAAAAAAAAAAAAAATTGTCCAGTGTATCTGTATCAGTGACATCTACTCGTTCCCCTGTCCAACTTAGTAATACACGTGTAAGGTTGTTTCCTTGAGTTTTTGTTTCCTACCTCTCTCCTATTTGTCTAAGCTCCGGCCTAGAAATAGAGCCCCGCTACACACTAGGCGTTTACGGGACGGGAAGCTGGACCCTAAAACACCTACCATTACAGGAATGAATCTCCTTAGTTAGTAGTCAGATCAGACCACCAATTTCATTACATTTTGCAATAGGATGGTGGAGAAATTCAACTGAACCCTGGGACAAGAACTGGCCAAGTACAGTGAAGAAGGACCAATGGAATGGAATAAGAAATTACCTGCATTGCTGATGGCATATTGGTCTGCATCCCATGAATCTACTGGCAACACCCCTGCAAAACTGCTGCTGGGCCACGAGTTACATATACCCATTGACTTGCTAATGGGAAGACCACCTGGTGAAGACCTGCCTACAGACACCTGCACCTATGCAAGGCATCCTCAGGAAAGGCCTCTAAGTTTTCAGGAGAGGTGCTTGAAGTGCAAGTATGATGCCAGGGCAAGTGAGGTGGGCTTCAAGGATGGTGACCAAGTTTGGTTATACAATCCTCAGTGAAAGAATGGACAATAACCAATGCCACAGAGCCCATGGGACAGGTCTTATACTGTGTTGGACCACCTATCAGACATAACTTACCGGATTCGGGGAGGCAGGAAATCTCGCCCAAAGGTGGTACATGTGAATTGTCTGTGGCCATACCATGGGCCAGGACAGCACAGCTGGGATGTCTCTGAGAAATCGTGCTCACCAGAAGCCGAGGATGTTGAGGAGGACCAAGGAGCTGAAGTACTTGAGGATGGTGACAGTTTCCCAATGGTTGAAGTGCATCATGAAGAAGATCAAGATATTCCAAGGGGAGAGGACTGTGTGGAGGAGTAGAGACGTCGTCGGAAGTGGCATAGGAGAAGACCTGATAAGTTGAAGAATTATTTTGTGTATAACTGGATGTTTAATTTGGATTTTATATTGTATATATTGTGTAGTTTTGTTGGGACGACAAAGGACTAGGGAGTGGGTACTGTTAACCCCTGAACCCTGGGCTCAGGGCTCGGCCACTTACTCTCCCAGCCTGGGATAATCAGCGATATTTGCCCTTTTTTCAAATATTTGCAAAAAAAAAAAAAAAAAAAAAAAAAACTTGACCTAGAGTCAAAAGGTAAACAGAGATGATGGTGGAGGGTGGCAGAGGGAAGGAAGTCACGTGTCACCACGATACTGACACGTATACACCCGCAAAACACCCGTGATTTTTCACATTATTATTACTCATAGAGCAATCTCGCCCCAAACGCTTGGGTTTCGTTCCAACCGTGGCATGTTCGGCGTGAAACCGCGTTGGTTTGAACTATTATTTTGCTTCCTAGACCCCCTAAATGTGGTGTTTTGCTGTAATCTGTCATTGGTAATCAATATGAAGCACTTTAAGTGGTTAGAAGTTTTATTTAATGTTATACCTACAAATATAGTACTGCACAGCAAAACTTCAACATACAAATACGTAAACACAAGGCAACATTCTGATGCCAATCAGTATCGGAACAAATCGCTGTAACAACAATACCAAGACAATTTGCCGTCATTAATGAAGACAGGTATGGGTGATGCTAGAATATAATTCAAAGGTGACTACAGCGAGGAAGAAACAAGTTAATTATTGAGTAAAAGTGCAACTAATAAATAAAATCCAAAGCCTATGCTATTGAACATAGACTTTGATGGATCCCTCTGAAATATAGTTATTAAAGTATTGATTAATTAATAATAAGTATATTTATAGAATGAGGGGGAATAGTCCAGGGTGCGAATTGTCCTGATGGGGAATTGTCCATGTTTTGACGGTGAACTGTCTGATGGTAAATTGACTTGATGGCAAACTGTCTCAGAATCCGTCGATAATGGGTAATCATACAAATCAGGTTAATTGGTTACAAGGCTTTATCTGATGCTTTAAGTGCTATAACTTACAAGTACATACCAGAACAGTAAATATTTAACTTAGAAATACAGTACTGTGGAAAAGCAGTACAGCAAACCTTTAATGAACAAATAAAAAAGGCAATATTCCGACACCTATCAGGTAAACTGGTTATAAGCCTTATTTTTTGCTTTAACATTATTTAATAGTACTTTAACTTGCACATAAACTTACTAGAACAGTAATGTAAATATTTAACTTGCAAATACAGTATTGTGGAAAGGCAGTACAGCGAATCACGTGATCAAAACAAACCGTGCACACTGCGCAGATTCGAGGGTTTGGCCTTTCAAAGGCCTCTCTTGCATAAATATATAGTTTTCGTGCTGGTTCTTTAATCTTACGTTGTCTGATACGTATTCCAGCACTTACCGCGTATAATAGCGAGCGCTTTCGGTGAGAACGCGTTCGGGGTGAGCTTACTGTGTGTGTGTATATATATATATATATATATATATATATATATATATATTAAAATGCAGTATAGTGCCCCCAAGAACGCTCAAACACCCCCACAAGGAACCCACAGAGGAGTAATGACAGCGTGCTGGGACTCGGAGCGACAACGGCATAAGTCAGCCCGGTCCGCAAGGCCCTATGACCTGGAGCTCGCCCGCCGCAACCCTAGCGGAAATACCAGACTACCTTCTGGGCAAGCCTTCGCCAACCAGCTAAGGGGTGGAGCTGCCTATCCAGCTCCTGCCAGCACCCCAGAGACGGCCTGTAGCTGCTCACTCCTTGCTAAGGAGATGGCCTGTAGCCACTCTGAGGGTTTCAAGGAGACGGCCTGTAGCCGCTCCCACCTTCGTCAGGAGATGGCCTGTAGCTGCTCTGAAGGTGTCTTCCTTGAGAAGGCCTGTAGCCGCTCACTCCTTGCTAAGGAGACGGCCTGTAGTTGCTCTGAGGGTAATCAGGAGACTGCCTGTAGCCGCTCCCGCCTTTGTCAGGAGACGGCCTGTAGCCGCTCCGAAGGTGTTCCCCCTGAGACGGCCTGTAGCCGCTCACCCCTCCTGAAGGAGACAGCCTGTAGCCGGTCCGAAGGTGTTCACCCTGAGACGGCCTGTAGCTGCTCAACCCTCCTGAAGGAGATGGGCTGTAGTCACTCCAGCCTTCGTCAGAAGAAGGCCTGTAGACGCTCCGAAGGTGCCTTTGGGTCTGCTGGCAGCCACCCACTCTCCCAGGCCATGGCCAGTAGCCAGGCCTTGGTGACGGCCTGTAGCCACGCCCCCAGGAAGCCACGGCCAGTAGCCAGGCCGTACGGCAGGAGATGGCCTGTAGCTGTTTCTCTGCCTGGACCTGACGCTTGTTCCCCAACTCCTAACACAGAGGGAGTCTTGGGCCTAGAGGAGCATTGGAGAGGCCCTGTAGTCTCCCCTGGCCTCTGCTCCCTACAATTGGCTCTGGAGGAGACCCACCTAACGGACCCTGACACAGACTGGTGCTGCAGCCCCTTCGTGTCGGTGCCACCAAGCCCCGGGGACCGCAGGCCTCGGGAACCCCAGACCGCCCCCAGAACTCCCGGGCGAGAACTCCCCACACCTCAACGGCGGGGGTCCTCATCCTGTGTCAGGAGCCTGAACGACCAATTCAGGCAATTGTTCGGCCCCAGCCCTGAGGGCCGCACTCCTGTCCCCAGCCCTGAGAGTGCGGGACCCTTCGCCACCCACAGCCCTGGACGAGAACGGACGCCCCTGTGCGTGATCCCGTGGCCTCTAGGTACAGAGGCCCCCGGTGGTGCCCAGCCCTGTCAGTAGCGGAGCTGTGCTGCCCCTCCGCCCATGCACCTGACTGCCACGGCGCCAGATTCATCCGGAGTGATAATAATAGTGCAGTGTCAGTGATCAAATGATGTAAAGGCAGAATAGTGAACTAACCCTCTATTGGAAGTCAGTAATAATACCAAAGTGGTGGAGTGAACAATAACTACAGTGAACAGTGTATGTGACCAAGGGGTATAAGAGATGGAGCAGTGAGCTACCCCTCAGATAAGAGTTAATGATAATTCCAAAGGGGTGGAGTGAGTGACAGTAATAGTTTAAACACAAATACGGCCACCCAGATGAGTCGAGGCTAACGGGGTAAATACGCTACCATCAGGAAATATCTCATAATACTAAGACCATAATCAGACCCCAGTGCCATAAGCAACACTCTCCAGTGAGGAATCACCTTAACAACTCCACAAGCATAGAAAACCTGGACTTCCCCTAATTAAGGACACTCTGCCTCAAGTCCTATTCACTGTGACCCAAAACAGTATCCTGCATGATACTCCTAACCATATTTAGACATTAGAGTTTGTAATCTCCCAGTGTACTCGTGCCTGTAACGTCTACTCGTTCCCCTGTCCAACTAAGTAATACACATGTAAGGTTGTTGCCTGGAGTTTTTGTGTCCTGCCTCTCTCTTATTTGTCTAAGCCCTGGTCTTGAAAGAGAACCCTGCTATACACTAGGCGTTTGCGGGATGGGAAACCGAACCGAAAACACCTAGCAATACACTGGTGGGCAGCGGTGGTTCTTGACCTGGGCATACGAGAGAGGTAATCAGGAAACACCGGAAAAATGGCAACCAAACCGCATGTGCAACTGCCCAAGTTCGACCCCGAACAGTATGATGTTCACACATACCTGGCGATTATTAAGCCTTTGCTAGATATCGATTTTGAAGACGACCAACAGAAAATTGCAGTTACACTTCCACTGCTGGGCAAAGCGGCAGCTAATATAGCACCCAAAATCGTCCTGGGGCTCACCTGGCAGAATTTCATGAGACTCATGATCCAAGCCATCACCCCATCACTAGGGAAAGTAGTGGCAGTATCCCAACTGGATAGTTTAACCTTCGATGGGAACTTAGATGATACCTTAATCTAGGCAAGATGCCTGGTCACTGCTGCCTACCCGGAGGCAGATGATGAAACCTGGGAACAACACACCTTTAATACTCTCCTAGGGAGAACCCCAAAATCATCTTAGTGAATCCCTGTGAATTCTCGGTGTGCAGCTCCATGTGCCCACTGCATGATATCAGAGATCAGTTAAAGGCTGCGCGACAGAAAGCTACCACCCCAGGCCAACGCAAAGTTTCCTTTCTAGAGGATGAGGTAACAGAGGACGAACCTGCACCTGTGGAGGAGTCTGACCTCGGGGAACAAGAGCTGGAGCAAGAAGAAGGAGGCCCCAGACAGCTGGATTTTTAGGTCCGCCCCCGCACCCTCCCACAGTGGCGGGGGCTATTTCCCCCAAATATCGCTCCCTAGTTTATCACAAGATGAAGCTGAATGGAGTGAAAGCCAGACTTCTGGTTGATACGGGAGCGGCCAGATCCTGCCTTTATAGCCCTTACTTCTCCTATCACAAATCGACCTTTGGCCCGCTCCGTCCCACAGCTACTCACCTTGTGGATGTGGGGGATGGCCCCCTGCCCATCCATGGGGAGACACGGGCCCTAAGAGTCGACACCCACCAACCAGTGTCGACCCAACATCAGTTCATAATATTCGACTCTTCCTGCCAAAATTACGACGGATACCTGGGGTTGGACCTGTTGCAGAAGTTAGGAGCCACCATAGTTTGCCGCAACAGACAGCTCCAGTTCCGTACACTACCCGACCATCCCCCCCGGGCCATCTGCACCTGCATGCCATGGCCCCGGCCCTTCCTTCCTTCCTCCCCACCCCAACCCCCCTTCCTCTTTTCCTGCCACCATTTCCTCCGCCATCACCATTCCCCCCCACCATGAAGTTTGGTTGCCCCTTAACTGACCCTCCGGCCCCTCTGTCCTATTCTCCCCACTCCTGCCACCCGGAACTCTCTCAGCCTGCCTTCTGCCCCCAACTTTCCTTCTCCCGCATCACACTGCAGTCCGGATTGCCAACCTCGCCCCTCACCCTCCCAAAAGGGCTCATAATTGGAGAGATGGAGGAAGCCGAGCCCTGTGCCCTTCTCCCTCCCACTCCCCTCCCCCCTGCCCCCTATCCCTGACCATCTCTCTGCCCATCAGTCAGACACCCTCTGCCACCTACTCCTGGATTTCCAGGATCTGTTTGCAGCAGGACCAGCTGACATTGGACACGCCACCTACCTGGCTCACGAAATTCATACGACGGGCCCGCCGATTTGACAGCCATCCAGACGGAAGAACCCCAAACAGTGGGAAGAGGAAGACCACTAGGTACAGGAGATAATCGAAGCTGGAGTCGTCTCCCCCTCCACCAGCCCCTGGTCCTCCCCCGTTGTCCTCGTAAAAAAAAAGGATGGCACGATGCGGTTCTGCATCAACTACCGCCGGCTTAATGACTTAACTACCAAAGACGCCACTCCACTCCCACATATAGACGATTCCCTGGATTCCCTGTATGGAGCCTCCTGGTTCTCTACCCTTGACCTCCAGTCGGGGTATTGGCAGGTCCCCGTGCGCCAGGAGGACAGAGGCAAAACTGCTTTCTTGACCAGCAATGGGAAACATTACGAGTTCAATGTCCTGCCGTTCGGCCTCTGCAAAGCCCCCGTCACCTTCTCCAGGTTAATGGGATCCGTCCTCAGCTGTCGCACATGGGAGATCTGTCTTGCGTACTAGAATGACGTCATCATTTTTAGCCAGACCTGGGCCGACCACCTGCAGCACCTCTGCCGGGTTTTCACCAGGATCCGACAGGCAGGCCTCAAACTCCGGCCCACCAAGTGCGTCCTGGCTGCCAGAACCATCTCATTCCTGGGGTACGTCATCTCCCAGACATGCATGTCTCCCGACCCTGACAAACTCCGCGCCATCGCGGACATACCCCCACCACAGGACATTCGTGGGATCAGGGCCTTCCTTGGCTTGACGTCCTATTACCGCCGCGACCTTACCCATAAGGGGGAACAATTCCTCTGGATGAATGAGAGACGAGCTGCCTTCCAAAAGCTTAAAGACAAGCTCATTTCTGCCCCCATCGTGGCCTTTCCCAACTATGCCCTCCCATTCCAGCTCTGTACCTACGTCTCCCTCCTTGCCATCGGCGCTGTGCTAACGCAAGTCCAAGAGGGCCACGAACACATCATCATGTGTGCCAGTCGTACCCTAAATCAGGCCGAGAAAAACTATGCCGCCACCAAGCGAGAGTGCTTGGGCATCATCTGGGTGCATGATCACTTCTGGGCATACCTCTCCAGGACCCAAGTCACTATCATTACAGACCACCAGTCCCTCCAGTGGTTACGACAGTCTGACACCCACAACACCCAGCTCATCTGATGGCGCGAAACCCTGGAGGAATTCAATTACGAAATTTCATACCACCCTGGCAAACTCCATACCAACGTGGACGCCCTCTCTCGGCTCCCCAGCCACACCACCCAGCCGGAGCCAGACCTCCTCCAACTGTGGCATCGCAAGGAACGGCCCCCTTGGATCCCCCAGCACCTTTTCAAAAAACTGTATTGCCAGAGCGACCACCTCCTGACCCCATCAGGCCATATCCTCCTAGCCCCTGACACCGCCCTCGACACCCTGCGGCACCTGCAGACCCACAATGGCGTTCACCTAGATACAAAAAAACTGCTGCAGGTTTTCAGTGACATCTACTGGGTGCCCAATCCTTCTGCCCTTGCCAAGGAAATTATCCAAACCTGCCATGCCTGCACCCTTGGTAAAGACATCCCCCGTACCGCAGGTCCATCGGGCCATATTACTGCCCACAAACCCTGGCAGCTGTTAGCGATTGATGTGGTGGGACCCTTACCTCCAAAATTGGGCTATGGATACGTTATCACTTTCATTGACACATAGTCCAAATTCGTCGTGACCTGCCCGGCGAAGGAACACCAAGCTATCGCAGTGGCCGACGCCCTCCTTCGGCACGTGTTCCCCTACTTTGGCATCCCTCAAGCAATCCACTCAGACAACACACCCAAATTCACTGGTAAGATCTGGGAAGAGCTGGCCCATATCTTCGGGTACAACATCTCCCACTCCTCCCTGTACTGGCCACTAGGAAATGCCGTATGCGAGCATAGCCATCGTACAATGATGAATCAGCTCCTCACCCGAATAGAAGCCACTAAGAACGATGACTGGCCCGCCCATGTAAAAATCGTACAATGGGTCATCAACTCCTGCCCCCGAGAGGAGGGAATTTTGCCATATGAGCAGGTGTTTGGGGAAACACCTTTCCTACTGCCCCTTTGGCAGCATTTGCAACCCCCCACCTCCGCCCCCACAACAGACTCACTACACCACCTCAAACGCCGCTTGACCCACCTCCAACACAACCTGGACCTCAGCCCCGACACTGCCTCCAACCCCTATAAGCCGGGTGACACAGTCATGATAGCCCAGCTCCCTACCCCCCACAAACTCGCACCACGCCTCATGGGACCCCACACCATCACCCGCGTCCCTAACCACTATCAGGTCACCGTCAACTACCATGGTACTCCTCGCACCCCCCGAAACCGGCATGTACGCCCCTTCTGCACTCCTGCCCCCATCACCCCAGCCCCGCACCCCGCCCCACCCTCTACTCCCGCGCCGCCCCCTCCTACCACCTATGACTGCTACATCTCCTCCCCATCCCCCTCTCCCTTCCCTTCCCCTGCCGCTTCCACCTCGCCAGCCATCACGCCGCATCACACCTCACCTGACAACCCGCCGACACCACCCACACCCTGCCACTCCCCCACCTCTTCCTTACCCTCCACCCCCTCCCCCGCGCCCAGCACCACGTGTCCCTCCCCCACCCTAACACCCCCACCCCAGCCATCACCCACCACCACCCCCACACCCTCAAGCCCACCTCCCACCCCCCCCACCCCCGCCTACACCATCCCCGGCCCCATGACACCACTGCCTACTCACCCCACCCCCAGCTCCCCATGCCGTGCCGCCAACACCTCAACCACCCCTACGTGCCCCACGCACCTCACACCCACTCCAACCCCTCACACCCACATCACCACCCACACCCACCCTCAAAACAACTATCACATGCTCCGGGCGCCTTCCCCGCCCACCTGCCCGATACATCCACTCGCCCACCCCACCGACCTTGTCGCAAAATCACACTCCTACCCCTGCCTTAAATCATCTCACACTCATAATACATTAAGCACAAATCCAAGCCACCTACACTCCCCAGAGATGCTACACTGCATTACCCCAGCATAAAACCCCACACTCACCGTCCATCTCCAGCACTGAACACCACACCACACCACGGACAAAAAATACCACCATGAAAATACGGCGAGCTGTATGGGCACCATCCCTTGGACATAACCAGCGAGTCCGAGGACCACACCACCTCCTGCAACTCCTCTGCTCCTCCACCACCAGATCCACCCTCTTCCTCACTTGTGATGAGAAACAAGACAAGAACACCGCCACCACATCCTGGCACGCCCTCCTCCAACACCTCCAGCCAGACTACGCCACCTATGACACCAAAGTTTACCAGCTCCAGTCACGGGGACGTGACTTTTCCCCAGCAGACAGTGGTTAAAATGCAGTATAGTGCCCCCAAGAACACCCAGACACCCCCACAAGGAGCCCATAGAGGAGCAACGACAGCGTGCCTGGACTCGGAGCGACAACGGCATAAGTCAGCCCGGGCTGTGCGCCCCTATGACCCAGAGCTCGCCTGCCACCACCATAGCAGAAATACCAGACTACCTTCCGGGCGAGCCTTCACCAACCAGCTAAGGGGTGGAGCTGCCTATCCAGCTCCTGCCAGCACCCCAGAGACGGCCTGTAGCCGCTCACCCCTTGCTAAGGAGATGGCCTGTAGCCGCTCTGAGGGTTTCAAGGAGACAGCCTGTAGCTGCTCCCGCCTTCATCAGGAGACGGCCTGTAGCCGCTCTGAAGATGTCTTCCTTGAGATGGCCTGTAGCTGCTTGCCCCTTGCTAAGGAGACGGCCTGTAGCCACTCTGAGGGTAACAAGGAGATGGCCTGTAGCCGCTCCGAAGGTGTTCTTCCTGAGACGGCCTGTAGCCACTCCGAAGGTGTTCTTCCTGAGACGGCCTATAGCCGCTCAAACCCCCTCCTGAAGGAGACGGCCTGTAGCCTCTCAAACCCCCTCCTGAAGGAGACGGCCTGTAGCCGCTCCTCCACACAGTCCTCTCCCCCTGGAATGCTCTTCCTGATGCACTTCTTCCGATGGGAAATGTCACCATCCTCAAGTACTTCAGCTCCTTGGTCCTCCTCAACATCCTCGGCTGCTCGTGAGCACGATTCCTGAGAGATGTCCCAGCTGTACTGTCCTGGTCCATGGTACTGCCACAGACAATTCACGTGTACCACCTTTGGGCGAGGTTTCCTACCTCCCTGAATCCAGTACGTTACATCTGATAGGCGGTCCAACACAGTATAAGGCCCGTCCCATGGGCTCTGCAGCTTCAGTAACAGTCTATTCTTTCACTGAGGATTGTATAACCAAACTTGGTCACCATCCTTGAAGCTCACCTCACTTGCCCTGGCATCATACTTGCACTTCAGCACCTTTCCTGAAAACTTAAGGGCTCCTTGCTCTTGTTGATGTACCTCAGCCAGCCTTTCCTAAGGATGCTTCGCATAGCTGCAGGTGTCTGTAGGCAGGTCTTCACCAGGTGATCTTCCCATTAACAAGTCAATGGGTAAATGTAACTCGTGGCCCAACAGCAATTTTGCAGGGATGTTGCCAATAGATTCATGGGATGCAGCCCAATATGCCATCAGCAATGCAGGTAATTTCTGGCCCCATTCCATTTGTCCCTCTTTGCAGTACTTGGCCAGTTTTTGTCCCAGGCTCCAGTTGAATTTCTCCACCATCCCATCTGACTGTGGTCTTGGTGGGATCGTCCTGATCTTCTTGATTACCAGTAACTTGCAACACTCACAGAACACAGCAGACTTGAAGTTTCTGATTGTAGCTCGTGTGGCATTCCAAAAGGAGAGAAAAACTGGTCAACCAACACCTGAGCAACAGTTGCAGCCTCTTGATCAGGGATGGCATAGGCCTCTGGCCACTTTGTGAAGTAGTCCATGGTGACACGTAAATACCAGTTTCCTCTTTCATTGAGTGGCAAAGATCCAGCGTTGTCCACTGCAATTCTTTCCATCGGTGCACCCACTTGGTACAGCTGGAGAGGGGAGCAGCCACCTTTCTTGGATCCCTTCTTGGCACAACACACATCTCAGACCCAACACCATTCTTCAATATCCTGCTGCATACCAATCCAGTAGAACCTGTCACAACTGACATGTAGAGGTGTATGGTATGTAGGAGGACTGCTGGGCCATGATAGCAGACTGTGAAGCCTATGCCCCGAGTTGGACACATAAAAAAAAAAAAAAAAAAAAAAACTGACTTTTCTTCACTCCCAGGTACCCATTAGTGATCTGGTTATGGGACTCATCCAAGGTCTCGGACCTCATCTTCTTTGGGACCACCAGCTGCCAATATTTGCTGAGGCCATCGGGTGTCTCCCACTGACGCTCCAGTAGTCTTTGGTTCAAACAAACAGGGTCCCACTGACTCCAGTACCTCTTAGTTGCAGGGCTGAACCTGGAAACTTTTTCCCAAGATGGTCGCACTGTACTCTGCTGCAGCCACTCTAGGGCTGGTTGTAAATCTGCATCCTCTTCATGTCTTCTTCATCTGACACTGCCCCTGTCAGTACAGTACGGCTGCATTTCATACTATGATCTTCTTTTTTTTAACTATACTGCCAACACTGGGTCACAAGGCTGACGACTCAGGCTGTCAACATTGCCATGTACCTGCCCAGGACGGTGCTGCACCTCATTATTGTGCTGGGCTAGCTTCTCAAGCCAATGTGCCAATTGTCCTTCCGGATTCTTTAACGTCTTCAGCCACTTCAGTGCCTCATGGTCTGTCCTGATGGTGAAGCAGGACCCATACAAGTAGGGATGAAAGAAATCAAGGCTCTTCATCACTGCCAAGAGTTCCTTATGGGTCATACAGTAGTTCTGTTCCAGTGGGCTGAGTTTCTTACTGTAATACGCCACCATATGCTCTTTGTCATCCTTCTTCTGCAATAGGACTCTGCCAATACCATGGTCACTAGCATCACAGTCCAAGGTAAATGGCTGACTCTGGTCTGGGTATGGCAACACTGGAGAGCTTGCCAATGCATGCTTGAGTTCGTCAAAGGCTTTCTGAGTCACTGCTGTCCAGACAAACTTCTGCCTCTTCTCCAACAAATTGTGCAGAGGTGTAGCTATTACTGCAAAGACCTTGACAAAACACAAGCCCAGGAAACTCCGTAGCTCCTTCACACAAGTTGGAACCAGCCAGTTTTCCACAGCTGCCACCTTCTATGGATCAGTATGGACACTGCCCTCGCCTACAATGTGTCCCAGGTACTTTACTTCCTTCTGGAACAAGTAGCACTTCTTGGGGTTCAGCTTGAGGTGTTCTGCTTGGATTCTGTTCAGCATATTTGACAGCCTCTCTGATTCCTGGTCAAAAGTCCGTCCATACACAATTACATAGTCCAGATAGATGAGAGCTGTCTGCCAGTGCAAGCCTTCCAGTACATGATCTAAAAGATGCTCACAAGTCGCTGGGGCACTGCATAGGCCAAATGGCATGACTTTAAACTGTCATAAACCTCACCCGTATGAAAAGGCTGTTTTCTCTTTGTCCTTCTCTGCAACCTTGACCTGATGATATCCTGCTTTCATGTCTAGGGTGGAGAACCATTTAGCACCTGACAGAGCATCCAGGGTGTCATCTGTTCTTGGCAAGGGGTACAAATCCTTCACTGTCACTTCATTCAGGATTCGATAATCCACACAGCACCTTACTGTGCCATCCTTCTTCCTTACCAGAACCACTGCTGATGGCCAAGGACTGCTGGACTTTTGTATCACTCCTTGACTTTGGAGATTCTCCATCACCTTCTCCTTTTCATGCCATTGGGCTGGCAGCATCCTCCACACTGGCTGTTTAGTTGGGCGGTGATCACCAGTCTCTATACAATGCTTCACCAGATCAGTGCACCCCAGGTCTAGGTCTCTGGTGAAAAAGACATCAGTAAACTTCGTCAGCAGCTGCCTCAACTTCAGCACTTGTGAGCCATCCAGGCATTGGCAACTCCTTGAAAATAGGTCTTGTAAGTGGTTAGATACCCATCTTCTTTGGCTGCACTTCTTTTACAGGCCCTCCTCTGATGCCACTAAGGGTCCACTGTCTAACAATTTCTCCTTCATTGATGTTCTGTGGCTCATGGAAGAAATTGGCCACCACAAGCAGCACTTCACCTGCACCTGTTTCCATCAAAGTTCTCCCCACCATCACTCTGGCCTTCGTCTTGCACCATACATCAGGTTCCACTAACCCTAAGCAGCTGTCAAAAGAGCTACTCACCTTGCACTGGGGTAACAGTTCTGATTTTGGGGTTATAACTAGTGCAGAGCACCCTCACCTCACCACCAGAACTGGTACGTTTCACTGCCCTGACAGGAAATGACTTTTCTTGGACCTTCAGCTTCACGGAGCAGAAGTCCAGCTCACATCCCATGGACATCAGATAATCCAGGCCAAGAAGGCAAGGATCCTCCATCTCGGCTACATAGACTGGAAGCATGGCCTCTTGCCCTGCCACTTCAATCCATACATCCAAGGGTCCCTTCAGTTCTGTACAGTGCCCAGTTATGTCACACAATTGTTCTGATGACTCAGGCAGATACCGATGATGCAACACATCAGGCCTCACAAAAGTCTGCTCTGAGGCCAAATGAATCACCAGGAACACTTCTTTCCACATATTCTTCCGATTATTCGCACACTGTCGATTGCAGTTCTCTTGCATTTTCTTGGTGGTGGGCCTATTTGGGAAAAGCCGGCTGGTGGTTGTCCCTTAACACCAGCTTTCATTAGTTTTCTGCTTCTTTCTGGTCTTCTGCAGCCTTCTTCTTATTCTCCTTTTTCTTCTTTGGACACTCAGAACTGAAGGGACCCACCTCACTACATGTCCAACACACTTTTGTTACAACTGAAGATTTCCTTGCACTGCTGTGTTCTAGCTCCTTCCTCCTTTTGTAACAATCCTTCTTGTGTTCCGGCTTCTCGCAGAACCAGCAACCTCCTTCAGTCTTCTGTTTCCTCTTCCACTTGTAGCAGTCCTCTTTTCTATGTCCTGGCTTTTCACAGTACCAACAACTTCCTTCAAATTTTTCTGCTTCACGTACCTGCTCTTTTCTTGCTTCGAATCCTGCATTACGACTAGCCTGAAAAGTGGATGTACTGGACCTGACATAGGACTCAAATTCTGGTTAGTGCTTCTTGCATGCTTCTGGGTTGTGCCTGCGTCACTTGCACTTTCAACTCCCCACTATTAAGAGCATCGATGAACTGGTCCCTCAGAAGAATAGCTAACAGATTAGGTTCTACTCCAGGGTATGCCTTGTATGCCATATTCTCCAGGTCAAGAGCAAGCTGTTGTAGGGATTCCCCGAGCCCATACACGGGTTCCAGTTTTTTGCTCTGTACTCGTAAACCTCAGTCTGGTACAGTACATGGTCCCGTCTCTGCACTCCAGTACTTCTACAAGGGACTGAAACTCTTCTCCTCCTCTACTGATATCTGGCCTTGAATTTCCATTGTGGCACCCTTGAGGCAATTAGCTAGGTATGCTGCCTCCTGTCTATCATCCCAACCATTCTGATCAGCAAGTAGCTCAAACTGTGCACAGTGAGCTTCCCAAGATACACTACCATCAAATTCCTGGGGTTTCTTTTTAATTGGACCCCTATTACAGCCACATACTTCACTGGTTTGAGGCCTAAAAACTGGGGCATCACAATTAAGTAAGGGACTTAAAACTTCTGCATTAGGATTATTCATCCCTGTAATGCTACCTTTAGATGCTTTGGGGTCGTTTAGATCCACCATACACTGTCTTTTTTTTTTTCATATGTTTCCTGTACACTAACCTGAGGTTCAGCAGTGCAATATTTCACCACAGCCTCAATTCTCTCACTAATTATCATCAAATGGCCATCTACATCTTCAACTGGTCATCTATATACTTCAACTGGTCGTCTACATGCTGTCTGCATTCCATTTTATTATTGCCTACCTCATACTTCTGCTGCTGTAGCTCAGCATATACTTCCTCTTTCAACTGTTGTTTTTCTTCCTTCATATCCTCCATGAAAGCATCTAGCTGTCCTTGCATCTTTAGTTGTAATTCCCTCTGTTGCTCCTGTAATGCCTCTTGAAGTTGTTCATATCATTCTTTTTGTTCTTTGTTCTGTGCCTGCAATTGTTCTTTGAGTTCTTTCTGTCCTTCATTCTGTACCTGAAGTTGTACACTTTATGCCTGTAGTTGTTCTTTGAGTTCTTTCTGTCCTTCATTCTGTGCTTAAAATTGTACATTTTGTGCCTGTAATAGTTTCATAATTGCAGCCAGGGATGCCTCTTCTTGTCTAGCTTGACCTCTTGTCTGTACACCTTCTGCCTCCATGTCGAAGGTTTGACTCACTGCAGCACTTAATGATCCACACTCCTGACACCACTGTTATGTCCCTGTCTCACACTGCCACAGGCTCCAAAAGCAGTAGTTCTGTATAGGAAGGATGTTGCCAGTAAGTTGTTCTTCCTAGAGGCAGCCTTTAGGTGCACAAAAACACAGATCAGATCAGATCAGACATTGTGCATTAACACTGCCTTCTTAAGTTCAGTCTTTACTTTCCAAATAATTACACTTAATGCTTGCCAACTTCACTTCACTATTTTCACAAGTACTGAAGATATATAAACTTCACTAACTGCACTGACACTTAATGCTTGCCAGCAACACTTCACTATTTTCACAAAAGTACTAAAGATACATAAACTTCACAGCACTGCACTGACTCTAAACTACACTCAAAATGAACTGAAAACTGAAACTACTCTAGTGCCTTCCCCATCCTCAACCCCTAAAGTACTAATAGGATCGATTGATCCTTTTCCAAAATCTGGCTTGATGCCGAATAGGATCGATATAGGAGCCTTTGTAAATAACTGCAGACACTAGGCTTCGGCCTGATTGTGATGTATATCAATGTGAACCAATGAGAACTAAGTCCTGAGTAGGGAGGGGGAGGATCCGAGCCCCTACCCATGGAGGGGGGGTGATTCCCCCACTGCCTTCTTGCCATCTTCCTCTACCCCAATACCTTTGTTCCCATTCCCCCTTTGATCACCTACTGCTCCCTTCCTCCCCCTCCCCCACCATCCTCCATCACCCCACCGTGGTTCCCCCCCTTTCCCCCCTCCCTCTCTCCCTAGGGAGGGTTATATTCCCCCTACCCACCCACCACATCCCTGTACTCCCTCTCTGCCTTTCCTCTTTGTCTTGTGGTGTCTGTTTCCCACTTCTATACCCTGGTACCACCCCTGCAGTCCTCTCCCGACCCCACCCCCACCCCCCACCCCCTGTAGTATGCCGTCCGCTTACCTTCCCCCCCCCCACGCCTAGAGCATTATACGTCATTATTACTCTTCATGTCGCAGAGTATTATACGTCATTATTACAATTCATGTCGCGTTTTTCATTCAGTACAAGATTATTGTCTGTGTAACATACATAAAATGTATGTTTTTTCATGTCTTGTTTTTATTTTGACAGCTACACAGCCATGAGGGAAGGGGACGGGGGTAGGGAAGGTGGGGAGGAGAGAAGTGTTGGGGGAAAGGGTGTTGGGAGTGAGTGAGGAACACCGACAATTATTTTGCATGCTATTGTCTGAAAATAAAAATGAGCTGGAAAATTCTGAAAGAGGGTAGGGGAGGAGGATTAGCTCTAGCTTTTCTTTCCCCTTAAAATTCTTACAGCAACTTGATTTTACAGCTCTGAGGGGAAGGGATGGGGGGATGGGGTGAGGGGAGAGGGTGCTGGAGTGTGTGAGTAACAGCAAGAAAAAGATTTTGCATGCTTTTGCTCATTTGTTTTTTATTTGGACAGCTACACAGCTATGAGGGAAGGGGATGGGGAAAGGAAGGTGGGGAGGGGAGAAGTGTTTGGGGGGAAGGGTGTTGGGAGTGAGCGAGGAACACCGACATAATTATTGTTTGAAAAAAAAAAAAAATGAGCTGGAAAATTTTGGAGGGGGTAGGGAAGAGGGGAGGAAGAGGGAGGGGTGATGGGAGTGGGTGAGGATGGTCATGGGAAGGGAGGGAATGAGGAAGGAATGGAGTGGGTGCACATAGAAAACTGGAGTCGCCCCGCCTGGCAGGGTAACTTTCTTCACCTTTGACGGGCTATAGCTCATGAACCAGTTGGTCTGAAATGCTCTGGTTTGCGGCATAAGGTGTGGAATTTCAAGCTCTAAACCTTGGACATAAAACTTTTCACTTCTGTAAGAGTCGAAAAATCGGCTCCTTTTACAGATTTTCAGGGAAGTTCGGTCAATTGAACTGCGTATCCTAGGGGTTATATAACCTTCCTATATTCTAGAACAGTGGTTCTTAACCTGGGGGTAATTACTCCTAAAGGGGGAATTTTTGCCTTTTCAAAGGAGTAACATCGGTAAGACATTGTTCATCGATATTTCTTCTCCTTCTTTTAGACAAAAAAAAGATTATCATGAGCATGATCTGTACTATCTGGACAGAGTTTGGAAAAGATTACACCATTCTGTCATTGTGAGCACACTAGATCCTAGTGCCTTTTGCAACCACATGCTGCTGTGAAGTGGGCTTTTCTGCTTTGGAAAAAAAAAAGGGGGGGGGGGGGCAAAAGCAGGATGCTTATTGAGTACGACATGTGATCCATACTGCCTCTGAGACACGTAGAGAAAAAACTGATTAAAAAAAAAAAACTGTTTCACCCATCACACCAGTAGTCTAAGCACGCGGATGTCCTACTGAAAACACTTAATTTAATATAGCTGAGAACCATATACTGACTCCCTTTTACAGCTTGTAAAATCAGTTCGAGAATACATTACCGGTTCCAATGTTGTTTCTACTTTCTCCCGGTTTAAGTGGGATGGGGTTAACAGCCTATCTTGGTGTGTCAAGGGGTAACAGCAGCAAAAAGGTTAAGAATCACTGTTCTAGAGTGATCTACTACTTCTACAAACTTCTTGTGTAATCTCGAGGGAGCAACGGTACAACAGTTACCAACTCGGAGACATCCAAAACATGCTAGAGTTTTCTTACACTGCATAACACTCTAAATTATTTAGCATACAAACTTAAATGAGAGGGCAAAGGAAGGAGTAAGTATAGTTGTGAGAAAAAGATGGAAGAGGAGCATAAGACAGTATGGATCAGCTGGGTCAAGGATTGTGTGGGTAAAGTTGAAAGTTGGAATACAAATGTGGGCGATTGTGTGTGTGTATGCACCAACGCAAGATCGTGCTAGAAGAGTGAGAGAAGAGTTCTGGACAAATGTAGAAGTGTGCATGGAAAAGTTCGGAAGGAATGAGAGAGTGTTTTTGATTGGTGATATGAATGGTAAAGTTGGGAATGTGAAGGTGGATGGAATAGTTGGTGAGTGGGGTGTGCCTGCTGAAATAGATGAGAATGGGAGTGCGTTAGTGGACATTTGTGCTGGGAGGGGGTTGGTGATAGCCAATACCCTCTTCAGGGATAAAATGATCCACAGGTATACATGGCGAGTGATGAGAAGGGTGGGTGGTGAACTGAATGAAAGGAAGGCAATGATTGATTATGTATGTGTGGATGAAAGGATGCGAAGATGTGTAAATGATGCAAGAGTGTATAGAGGTTGGGGGAGTGGACTTTCTGACCACTACTTGGTGGTGGCCAGAATTAGAATGCAAGTAAGAACTGATGGAGGAATAGAAGAACGGAAAGACGAGAGGAAGGAGTAGTTGCAAAGAGAGTGGAAAGGTTACAAGAGGATGAGAAATAGGCAGAGGATAAGAGAGAAGTGGAGGAACGATTGGGCAAATATGAATTGGAGCAGATGGGAGACGTGGAAGGTGTGTGTAAGATATTTACAGAAGAAATATGTGCAGCATGTGATGTGGTGTGTGTGGAAGGAAGAGAAGATGGAGGGGGGTGCAAAGAACAGCGTGGTGGACTGAAGAGGTGAAACAGGCTGTGGCACAAAAGAAGAAAGCATACAATGAATGGATGAGAAATAGGGGCGTGGAAGAAGTTGAGAGGCGGAAGAAAGAGTTATATGTAGAAAGAAAGAGAGAGGTGAAAAGATTAGTAAGAGAGAGTAAGAAGAGAGTGGATGAGGAATTTGGAAAGAATTTGAGTGTAAAGTGGAGGGACTGTATGAAAATGTTCTGGAAAGAGGTGAAAAGAGTAAGACAGGGTGGAAGTGAAGTTAGCAGGGGAGTGAAAGATAAAAATGGTAGATTACTAGTGGAGAACGGAGAAAAAGTGAGCAGATGGAGAGAACACTTTAAGGAATTGTTGAACGTAGAGGATGGAAGTAATGCGAGTATAAGTGGCTGGGGAATGGCTGGGAGAAAGAGGGAGGTGAGAAGACAGGAAGAAATCAGTAGGATAGAAGTTGTGGAAGCAATGAAGAAAGTTAAATCGGGGAAAGCCCCAGGAATTGATGGAGTGTGTGGTGAAATGCTGAAGCATGGGGGAGAGATAGTAGTAGAATGGATGGGGAAGATGTGCAGATTGGCCTGGGAGGAAGGTAGAGTCCCGGAGGATTGGAAGTCAGGTATAATTATTCCCTTGTACAAAGGAAAAGGGGAAAAAGAAGTGTGTGGTAATCATAGGGGCATTTGTCTTCTTAGTATAATAGGAAAAGTGTATGGTAGGATACTTATAGACAGAGTTAGAGAAAGAACAGAGAAATTAGTTGGAGAAGAACAGGGAGGCTTTAGGAAGGGAAGAGGTTGTGTAGATCAGATATTCATTCTTAGATCTTTAGTGGAAAGGTTTCTAGAGAAGGGAAAGAAGTTGTATGCGGCTTTCATGGATTTGGAGAAAGCATATGACAGGGTGGATAGACAAGGATTGTGGAAAGTGTTAAGAATATATGGAGTAGATGGGAAGTTGTTGAATGCTGTGAAGAGTATGTACGATGGTGTGAAGGCTGCAGTGCGTGTGGATGGTGAACTAAGTGAATTCTTCTCTTTGCAAGTTGGTTTGAAACAGGGATGTGTCATGTCTCCATGGTTGTTCAATCTGTACATGGATGGGGTAATAAAAGAGGTACAAGGTAGGGTAGTGGATGTTGGAGTGGCCCTGGTGAGAGAGGATAGTGTTTGGAAACTCCCTGTACTGTTGTTTGCAGATGATACTGTGTTGTTCATTGAAGACGAAGGGGAGCTGCAAGGCTTGGTGGATGAGTTTGAGAGAGTGTGTAAGAAACTGAATCTAAAGGTGAATGTAGGGAAGAGTAAAGTGATGGTCTTTGAGAGAGGTGAAGTTAGTGAATGTACAGCGAGGTTGGATGATGAGGAATTGGAAAATGTGAGTACGTTTAAGTACTTGGGTAGTGTGATGAGTAAGAATGGAGGTTTGGAGGGTGAAGTGCTTGAAAGGGTACAGCAGGGAAGAAAGGTTGCTGGTTCCTTGAAAGCAGTGATAAGAAACAGGGAAGTGAGCATGGAAGTGAAAAAATTACTACAAGACAGTATTGTGATACCAACTGTAATGTACGGAAGTGAAGCTTGGACATTGTTGGAAGGACACAAGTCAATAGTGAGAGCAGTGGAAATGAGTTATTTAAGAGGAGCCTGTGGAGTCACGTGGAGAGACAGGCTGACGAATGAGGATATAAAGGAGAGTTGTGGTGCTGATGTGGATGTGATAGGAAGCGTAAGGAGGAACACACTGAGGTGGTTTGGCCATGTGGAGAGGATGGAGGGTGAAAGACTGACGAAGAGAGTGTATGTGAGTGAGGTGGAGGGGGGAAGAGGGAAGGGGAGGCCGAGGATAAGATGGAGGGATGGGGTGGAGAGGTATATGAAAGAGGGGTGTGTGAGTTGGGAGCAGGGCAGTGAAATGGCGGGGGACAGGGCGACTTGGAGGCGATTTGTTTGTGGCCACCCCAAACGAGATTGAGGCGTCTGGCAATAGATACATAGATAGACAAACTTAAATCTATCTATCTATCTATCCATAACCCAACGCCCTAATCCCGCAAAGGGTGGCCACAGACAAAATGCCTCCAAGTCGCTCTGTCATCCACCATTTGACTACCCTCCCCCCAATTCCCCCCCCCTCCCTCATATACCTCTCAACTCCATCCCTCCACCTCATCCTCGGTCTACCCCTCCCTCTCCCTCCCTCCACCTCACCTACATACACCCTCTTAGTCAGTCTTTCATTCTCCATTCTCACCACATGTCCAAACCACCTCAGTGTATTTCTCCTAATCTTCTCAACCACATCCATATCCACCCCACAACGTTCCTTCACTTCTTCATTCGTTAACCTGTCCCTCCATGTCACTCCACATGCTCCTCTCAAGTAACTCATTTCCACTGCTCTCACTCTTGACTTGTTCCCCTCTTGCAAGGTCCACGCCTCGCTTCCATACATCAGGGTAGGGATCACAATACTATCATGCAATGACTTCTTAACTTCCATACTCACCTCCCTATTTCTCATCACTGCTTTCAGTGAACCAACGACCTTCCTTCCCTGCTGTACCCTTTCAAGCACTTCATCCCCCAAAGTTCCATCCTTTCTTATCACACTACCCAGGTACTTGAATGCACTCACATTCTCCATATCCTCACCATCCAACCTCACTGTACATTCTGTGACTTCATTCCTCTCAAACACCATAATTTTACTTTTGTTTACATTAACTTTCAGCTTCCTCCTCCTACACACTGTCCCGAATTCATTCACCAAACCTTGCAACTCCCATTCATCTTCACTCAACAATACTGTATCATCAGCAAACAGCAACACCAGAATCTTCCAAATCTCACCCTCATTCAACCACCTACTTTACAACCCCATCCATGTATATATTAAACAGCCATGGAGACATCACACAACCCTGTTTCAGTCCCATATTGAGATAAAAAAAAACTCACTCAGCTCACCATCCACTCACACCGTAGCCCTAGCTCCTTCGTACATACTCTTCACAGCATTCAACAATTTCCCCTCCACCCCATATGTTCTTAATACCTTCGATAACCTTGCCTATCTATTCTATCATAAGCTTTCTCCAAGTCCATGAAGGCAGCATACACTTTCTTTCCCTTCTCTAGATACTTCTCCACTAAACATCTTAGAACAAATATCTGATCTACACACCCTTTTCCCTTCCTAAATCCCCCTTGTTCTTCTCCAACTAGCTCCTCTGTCATATGCCTAACCCTATCAATGAGTACTCTACCATATATTTTACAAGTCACACTAAGAAGGCAAATACCCCTATGGTTACCACATACTGCTCTCTCCCCTTTTCCTTTGTATAAAGGAACAATTATACCTGATTTCCAGTCCTCTGGAACCCTTCCCTCTTCCCAAGCCAATCTACACAACTTCCATATCCACTCCACAACAATCTCACCCCAATACCTCAGCATTTCACCACACACTTCATCAATTCCTGGGGCCTTTCCCATCTTGATCTTCATTGCTTCCACTACTTCCTCCCTACTGATCTCTTCCTCCCTCCTCTCATCTCTTCTTCTCCCAGCCATTCCCCAACCACTTATACTCGCATTGCTCTCACTCTCTACATTCAACAAATCCTCAAAGTGCTCCTTCCACCTCCTCAATTTCTCTCTCTTCTCCACCAACAATCTATTATTCCTATCTTTCACTCCCCTACTATATCCCCTTTCACACTGCCTTACTTTCTTTACCTCCTTCCAAAACAATTTCTTACTCTCCCTCCATTTCACACTCAGATTCCTCCCAAACTCTTCATCCACTTTCTTCTTACTCTCCTTCACCAGTCTCTTCACCTCCCTTCTCCCGCTCACATATACCTCTCTCTTCTCTCTCATCTTCTCCCCTACCTCTACTCGCTAACCATTCACTATATGCCTTCTTCTTTTGTTCCACAGCTCGTTTCACCTCATCATTCCACCATGCTGTCCCTTGCACACCCTTGCATCTCCTCCTCACTCCACAAACCACCTCACACACTGTGCCTATCTCTTCCGTGAATATCTTACATAGGTCTTCCACCCCTTCCACCTGCTCGAGCTCATACCTTCCCAATCTTTCTTCCACTATGCTCTTATACTCTGCCATTTTATCACCATCTTGCAAATTCTCCACTCTTCTCACAGGAGCTGTTTCCTCCTGTCTTCCCCTTCGTCTCCTTAACCATTTTCTTTGCAGCTTTATCTTGGCCATCACTAAGTGATGGTCCGAGACTCCATTCCCCCACCCTCTCCACACTCTTGCATCCAACACTTGTCTTCTCATTCGCTCATCCACACACACGTAGTCTATCACTGCCTTTCGTTCAACAAGTTCACCATCCATCCTCTTCATTACTCTCCATATATACCGGTGGATCATCTTATGCCGAAAGTATTGTCAACCCCTTTCCAGCACAGATGTCCACCAAAACACTACCATTCCCATCTACTTCAGCTGGCACACCCCACTGACCAACCACTCCATCCACTTGTACATTCCCAACTTTGCCATTCATGTCTCGAATCAAAAGCACTCTCTTGCTCCTCTCAAATTTGTCCATACATGCTTCTACTCTCTCCCAAAACTCATCTTTCACTCTTTCCACTCGGTCCTCTGTTGGAGCATACACACATACAATCGCCCACACTTGTATACACGCTTGTATACCTACTTTCATCCTCACCCATACAATCCTTGCACCCACTGTTCCATACTCTCTTATATTCTCCTTCCACTTCTTGCTTATCATCAGACATACTCCCTCTCTTGCCCTCTCATTCTCATTAACTCCCGCACATATACCTAAACCATATTCCCATTCTCTCACCCTTTCACCTTCCCATTTAGTTTCAGTCAGTCCACATATATCCACTTTTGCATCCTCAAGCACCTGAACAATCTCTCTCTCTCTTTCACTTCATCATTCACTCCTCTCACATTCCATGTTCCCACCTTCAGAATGTCCTTTGTCCGTTCCTTAGTCGTCAACGTATGGTCCATCCTGGTCCGAGGCGCTTTATTCGCTTGTTTAGTTAGTTCTTTTTACGGGGTGGGGCACTAACCCACCACCAACCCTTTTAACCCTTTAACCGCGGGCATTGTTTTGTCCCGACTGTCCTCTCCCGCGGGGGTTTCGACCAAAATGTAAACAAACTTTAAACCTTTATAACTCTGCACAGAATAAATCTAGAGCGAAAAATAAGGTACCATTAGAAAGTACTAACCTTCGGCTTTGCAATGATGTAGGTTTCATGATTTCGTTGACTATCACTGGATGGGCAGTGCCATTAGAAGTGAGCGATCTAAAACCACTATTTTTTGCTCACACACCATTACCTTCGCTCACACACCATTACCAAATGCCAACCTCATTCTGATAATAATACTATAAACATATATGAACACTGCACATACAATAAACACCCACTCTGTGTTCACTGAGGCAGGTAAAAGGCACTGTAATTACCCGCACTTCACTGCCACATCAGCGGTGTTGTAATCACTATTTTTCGCTCACACACCATTACCAAATGCCATCCTCATTCTGATAATAATACTATAAACATATATGAACACTGCACATACGATAAACACCCACTCTGTGTTCACTGAGGCAGGTAAAAGGCACTGTAATTGCCCGCACTTCACTGCCATATCAGCGGTGTTGTAATCACTATTTTTCGCTCACACACCATTACCAAATGCCAACGTCATTCTGATAATAATACTATAAACATATATGAACATTGCACATACGATAAACACCCACTCTGTGTTCACTGAGGCAGGTAAAAGGCACTGTAATTGCTTGCACTTCACTTCCACATCAGCAGTGTTGTCACTCACACAGCTGGACAGATACTGATGCGTGTTTGGTCTGGGGTGGGGTGGGGGGCCCAGGGGGTGGGAGGTGGGGCCCCGGGGGGGGAGGAGGGAGGTGGGGGTCGGCTGGAGTGAAAGAACTTAATAGCTACTCTCCCTTGAAACAATTGGCGCACGGAAAAAACGCGGGGTATTCAAAATATTCACAAACATTCGAGAATGACACCCGCGGTTTGGTCCAGTTTTTGCAATGTCATTCTGGAATGACACCCGCGGTTAAAGGGTTAATTGCCTCGTACGACAAGCAGGGATACTGGGGGAGTATTCTTGAAACCCCCCTACCCCCAGGGGAGTAAATAATAATAAAAGTAAAAGAGTAAAACTAAAATAAAAGCACATAATCTAACAAACAATCATATAATATAAAACATTATAGAGAAAAAGTGCACAAAATTAATTTACAACTTTCAAAATAGCTACGCTCACAATAGCAGGCACACTGGCAACTCGGACACGTCACGAAAAAAAATACAAGAAGTATGGAGAATTCTCCAGACTACCTAACTAGCAATCCAGCTTCTTAACCCCTTAACCCCGGATGATGACCATAGTCTATTTTGCAACACATGGTTGACACCTTGGGTGACCACTGTAGTTGATCTAGCAATTTCTGAAAAATTGCAGGTGTTTTCTTCCCTTCTGCCACCCTCCACCACCCTCACAGTAACATATCTTAGAAAATAGTGTATATATATATATATATATATATATACATAATGCTAGGTGTTTTCAGTTCGGCTTCCTGTCCCGTAAATGCCTAGTGTATAGCGGGGCTCTCTTTCGAGACCAGGGCTTAGGCAAATAAGAGAGAGGCAGGACACAAAAACTCCAGGCAACAACTTTACACTTGTATTACCTAGTTGGACAGGGGAACGAGTAGATGTTACAGGCACGAGTACACTGGGAGATTACAAACTCTAATGTCTATATATGGTTAGGAGTATCACGCAGGATACTGTTTTGGATCACAGTGAATAGACTGAGGCACAGCTTCATGGACTTGCCAAACAAACAGAACGGTAAAACCAGATTGTCAGACATGAACCGGATCTCTCCCCTTGTGCTCCCTCCCTCCCTCCCTCCTTCAGTAAAGGCCAGCATACCAATTAATTTTGGTTTCAAGATTTAGAGTAACGTGAATGGTCTGGAGAAAGTATGCGATAAAAAGGTTTAATTGCAAGGCCACAGTTCAGTGCATACCTTCCAAATACTGACATTTGAATTGTAAGGCATTTGGTACACCGCACTGTACATTAGTTCAGGTAATGTATCCTCTGTTTTATGGAAAGATCCTACGGTTTTAGTGGAATGCCACCAGCATCACCACCATGCATCAAGGCTTGTGGATATGTAATCAATGGAACCAGGCCACCTTTGACTGAGTATACATATTAATCCAGCAGTGAAGATGAACTACATTATTTTTCAAAGTTCTAGATCCTCCTTCACCCTTCCCCGATGCAATATAGCTGTTGAAATTAGTTTGAGGTCACTGTAGGTAAAGAAACAGTCACTTATTATTGCATAAAGACATGAAAAACTTATGATAAAACATAACAGATGGGCACTTTTTGAGAATGATGCATTAGAAAAGAGTATGTCTGAAAATTAACTCCTCTTTGTTAACACTCCATGGTCCCAAGTCAGTATCTCTCATGAAAGCTTACGTATCTGAACGTCCGAACTCTCTCTATCCCACCCTCACCAAGTAACAGTTTGTGAATGTCAAACACCAGTTATCAAGCCATCTTTTGTGCAGTTTTCCACACAGTATGTCTACAGGAAAGGTAAAGCTCATCAGTTATCAGGTTCTTCCTCTCTCACATCTCTGGCACAAAGCAGTTTGTGACTCAGTTTTTCAAGGATCTAGGTCAACCCCCCCCCCCAGCATATCAGTTTGAGGATGCCGTACCACAGTAACTAGGCCACTTTTGCTATGTAGCCAAAACCTCGCAACAGAGCAATGATAAAAGGACAATAGACGAATATATCTCGAAAATGGTGTGTCCGGAATGAAAGTGGGTAAACGTCATTTCCCATTTTCTAACATCTGAAGTGTCCTGAGCTAATATCTATCACCTCCATACGTCAAAACCCATATATCTGAGGGATCCTAATATTTTCTGCTGTCCTTCCAGTGCATCACAGTTTGTTGATGCCGTATTTCAGCAACCAGGCCAACTTACGTTGTCTAAATAAACATGAATAGTAAACGCGTGGATAAAAGAAAAATCTATTGATTTCCAGAGTTCTAGGGCTCTCCATCCCCATGCACAGCAAATATATTCTGAATGTCATAATTACAGCAGCCAACCCACCCTTGCTTGTGTCAGTTTGTGCAGATACCAGGCTTAAAATAAAGGTCACGTCTGCTGAAATTTTTAAAGTTCTAAGTCCACCTCTTTCCCTCAGAACGGACTCTGTATAGCTGGGGTTCTCAACTTTTCCCCCTAATATCAATACACCAGTCCTGTACGAGACAGCCCTAGCATGTATTCAATAGGGACGGTGGGTGTTAGCGCCGAAGTGGTGACATGCAGAGGTGTTTGGTATGTAGGAGGACTACTGGGCCTTGGGAGCAGGCCGTGAAGCCTATGCCCAGAGTCGGACACATAAAAAAAAGTACCACTTGAGTCATCAGACCATCGACCAGTACTCCCATTAATCTGACACTGAATATAAAATAATTATATTAAGGCTAATTTAAAATACATTGGTACAAAAATGGACGTTTTCAAATAGTTGAAACTGTAATGAGTGTTAACCAGTTACGCATTAACATCATAGTCAATGTACAATGATACTACACAGGAGTGAAACTGTTGTCACTTTCTGAAGAAAACAAACAATAGCACTAATTCAGTTTAGAATGATACTACACCGGTTATTGTAGACTAACGAAATTATATTTACTTCATTTGGCAAGTAAGCATTAACGCCATGTTTTAAAATACTGCAACCAGTATTAAATTTCATTGTGAAAGTTGTGCAGTCACGAAGCTTCATACATAATAATATATTCATTTAATCATTTATCATGTACAATTTCTGCCTCTTAGTGGTAGGTGGTGCCGACCATCATCCACGCTCTTGATGTAGTGCTGCCTAATTCTTCCTTAGCCTTTATCATTCTTTTTCTGTGCCTGCTCTCCTCTCTTCCTATTTCTCCCATCTTTCCTGTCACTTCTTATTGCTTTTCTTTCCTTTACAGGTGGCTTTACATTGAGTGACAAGCCAAATGGTTTCCTGTAAGGCAAGAAACCATTTACAACGCTGGGTGGTAACCATATAACCAAACCATACGTACTCCCTACGTGTCAGCAAATGGGTTGGTGGAGGGTTAGTGCCCCTCCCCGTAAAACAAATAATTCAAAGTCAAATGGATTATGCCGTCTGGCAATAGATAGGTAGATAGAGAGGGATGTAATAGTTGCAAAGTCTGAACAGAATCATGCATGAAAATAATTAGTTTTATATATTTTTGCGGTTTCAAAACATTATATAACCTCTTGGCATTCTAACTACCAAAAGGCACCAGGAGGCATATCAACACATATTCCTGGAGAGTTTAAAGTCTGTAAGTGTATTAGTTTCTGAGTCTTGGCCAGGACACACACACACACACACACACACATATATATATATATATATATATATATATATATATATATATATATATATATATATATATATATATATATATATATATATATATATATATATTACTTTTCATTATTTAAAAAAAAACATAAGACACAGCATTCTACCTACCAAAAGGCACCAGTTCACTATAAGACACATAACTATATGAAATTTCATGATTCTATAGTGAATACTTTCTGAGTTCTGGCTCGGACACCATCTCAACAGCCAGCTTGCCGCCCTGCCACCCAACTTTCCCCTGACTTTGTCTGGTGGAGGGTAACAACTTAGAAACTATCTAATCAGTCAATACTAAACAAAACCTGGACCCTTCAGATTCCTTGCACAGTTTGTATTGAAATTTATGAGCATTTTTTTTTTTACTTTTTCATTATTAAACACACACACACACACACACACACACACACACACACACACACACACACACACACACACACACTTAAGACAAAGCATTGTACCTATCAAAAGGCACAAGTTCACAATAAGACACATAACTTTATGAAATTTCATGGCTCTATAGTGAATACTTTCTGAGTTCTGGTCCAGAAACGAAATCTCTACGCCCAGCCAGCTGCTCTGCCGCCCAGCTCTACGGACGGACACCTATTGATCCCAGTGATAACAACACCCTCCTCTGACTTTGTCATGTGGAGGGTAAAAAAGGTGGAAGGTAACTGAGAAATGTGTGATGTACTGGGGGTATAATATGAATGGAACTGAGCTGACTGAACTATTTCTTGTTAATAAGTCTTTCCTTTTCTCAGACAAGTAGGACTGTCGTGTGGTTTCAATATATGTCGGTTTTATTTAATCTCCGAAAGTATTTTTTATCATACTCAGATAAATTAATCTTCTTGAAGTAAGGAAATGTCATTAAGAAATGAACTGGAGAAAAAAAAATAAGTACAAGGAAAATATCAAGGAAGTGAATACGAGTGAAGAGATTTTTTTTTTACCTAAAACTCATAAGTACAATAACAGTTAACAAAGCAGGGTTTTTATATATATGATATTTACAAATGAAGTGTTCATATAAATGACGATAGCAAATGAAAACTAAGAATATGAACAATACTCTGGGGAAGTTGTTTTGAATACGGTAATTTCATCGTGTAAGAGAAGAAAAAAATAATGTATTAAGATTATTCGTACAGAGTTAATAGAAGGAACTTTTTACTGAATGGTTCTAACTCACCACCTATTTTTATAACATATGTCACAGGGCATAGTGTGAGTTGGTACTCATTGCTGGTGGGAAGTGAAGAGGGCGAGCTGCAGGCCACCGGGTAACTGGAGGCTTGATGGTCAACAGAATCGTTGTTGGGATTAAGACTTGGTGACAGACAGGCTTGGCGACAGATAGGCTTGGCGACGGTCAGGTTTGTTGGCGGTCAGACTTGGTGATCGACAGGCTTGGTGATAACGGGTTAGATGACAGACAGGTTCAGTGACAGACGGGCTCGATGACAGACAAGCTCGTCGACAGACTGGCTTGATGACAGACAAGTTCAATGACAGACTGGCTCGATGCCTGACAGGTTCTATGAGAAACTGGCTCAGTGACAGACGGATCCTATGAAAGCCAGGATTGGCGACAGATGGCAGGCAGTCGGTTTACAGGCTACTGGATTTGACAGTAGACAGGCTTGAAGTAAGGGGTGTTCTTGACCTCGCTGGCACCGCATTATGAGATGTGTGCCTGTAGATTTACCATCAGGATTTCAGCTTATTCTTAAAGACTCCGTATTGTTACTGGATGCTTTATTGGGAGCTTAGATGTTACACCCACGAAATATAGTTGATCATCTAACAGTCATACGTTCTTTCAGGGTACAGGTAGAGAGTTTCCTTTGTGTGTGTTGCCCAGTGTCATTGCTACTCTGTTTACACATATCTCTTCAGGATATTTGGTAAGAAGGCAGCTGGCCTCTACCGGTTCATTTGATTCCACCACGTCTGAGTCATGACGGATAAGCAACAAACATACGCTCGCTTACAGTAGGGGAGGGCGGTGATGATTCGGCCACTTTTTCGAAAAAAAATCATAATAAATAAAGTTTAAGAAATTCTTAAAATCTGCTTATTCCAAGAGGAAGCCACATCTTTTGGCTCTTTTGTGTGCTATTGTCAGTTCTTAAACTTACGTCATTTCTTGGCAGTAATCCAAACTCTTAAGGTCTCCAAAATGGCCGAACCATCCCTCTTGGTGTGGATGATTCGGCCACTGGCGTTGGATGGTTCGGCCACCATGTGGGATGATTTGGCCACTTGCCTCTGGGGCTCAATTAAAGAATTAAATACAGTAGGAAAATTAAGAATCAAATTTTCATCTGTGCTGACATGATTTATTGGATTTATTTTTACCTAAACAATCTCCTTTTAATGAAACAAGGAACAAACAATCTCCTTATAATGAAATTAAATGGCTCTACTCTTGCCTATCTCAGATAAAATAAAACTATAATTTTGTGAAAGAAAATATCCGAGTCAAATGAAAGCTACTTCTCTTACATGCTGTTTACTCTTAACGCATTTTAAATCCAGTGAAATAAAAATCCAAGGTTGTAATACCTTTGCCTTCGCTTAGTGCTTTGTGAAACTGGTTCAGGTAATACTCCAATTATAGCGTTTCTTGAAACAGAAGCTTCATCAATTTCTGAGGGAAAGTAGAGAGAGAGAGAGAGAATATGTAATTTTATAGAAAAAAGGTAAGGGGATGAGTCTGTTATGATGTGGCAGGGGTAAACCAGTTCTGCTGTCGGGCCCTGCTGCAGATGTCACTGATTGCATTGCGCAGTTGACCTTTGTGCGGTGTGGTGCGGTGAGGATCAGTCCATTCTCCCCTTTGGGGCTAAGATGCGAATGAATGTGTTTGAATGGATGAGTAAATGGGGAGTG
>NC_137054.1:39389446-39472682 GCF_032717465.1 Coenobita brevimanus
TGCTTCTACTTGTTATTATATAAAGTCAGGAGTACTTATGAGGAAGTGGAGACCCCCAACAGCATCAGCCGACTGTGAATGGGAGGTTGTACATCAAGTTGTCATTCCTCGTGTTTGTAGGCAGGATATCGTTAGAGTGGCTCATGATTCCAGTTTGGCAGGACACCTTGGAGTGAGGAAGACTGTGGCACGCATTTTGAAACACTTCTACTGACCAGGTATCTTCAGAGATGTTTCCTGGTATTGTAAGTCTTGTCACACCTGTCAAGTTGTGAGGAAGTGTTATCAGACCGAAAAGGTTGCACCTCTAGTTCCCATTCCTCCTTTTGAGGCGCTTTTCACCCGTGTGTTGGTGGATATTGTGGGCCCTCTTCCTAAGACTTCTTCAGGATTTTCTTATGTGTTGACCCTGAATGATATGGCTACTCGTTATCCTGAAGCCATTCCACTTAGAAATATCTCAGCAAAGAACGTGGTTAAGGAAATGCTGGGGTTCTTCACCAAGTTTGGTCTGCCCAAGGAGGTACAGTCAGACTGGGGAAGTAATTTCATATCAAATGTTTTCAAGCAGTCTCTGAAAGATTTGGGCATCACCCAGATCACGTCTTCAGCTTACCATCCCCAGACCCAACGAGCGTTGGAGAGATATCATCAAACACTCAAATCGATGCTCAAGAAATACTGTTTGGAACATCAGAAAGACTGGGATAAAGGTCTTCCATTCGTTGTATTTGCTGCAAGAGAATCTCCAAATGAATCACTGGGCTTCTCACCCTTTGAACTACTGTTTGGCCATGAAGTAAGAGGACCCCTTAAGCTACTCAAGGAATGCTGGCTGTCGGAGGAAGATGACGTCAACCTGCTGGAGTATGTGATGAAGTTCAAAGAACGGCTGTCCACTGCTTTACAGCTGGTGAGAGAGAATTTAGGAGCTGCTCAGAAGATGAAGACTTGGTATGATAAGAAGTCCAGGTTACGCCACTTTCAGCCAGGAGATCAGGTTTTGATTCTGCTACCGGTGCATGGGCAACCTCTTCAAGCCAAGTTTAGTGGTCCTTATTTCGTGGAGAAGAAACTCAGTGATGTCAACTATGTCATCGCCACACCAGATCGTAGAAAGAACAAGCAACTTTGTCACATCAACATGCTAAAGTTATATCACAGGCGGGACGAAAATAACCCAGTCTGCACTGTAGCTGTTCCACCCGAGTCTGCAAGTGAAGTTCTCCCATGCAGTATGAGCCTGAGTGATAGTTTGGGAAGAATCCTGATATCATGAATGATCTCCAGACTAAGCTTTCTCATCTACCTCCCGAGGAAAGGCAGGAGTTTTCGGCATTACTGCAGGAGTACCCGCAAGTGTTCCGTGCCACTCCAGGAAGAACCACTGTGTTGATGCATGATGTCGATGTTGGAGACGCAAAGCCAATTAAACTGCCTCCTTACCGTGTGAACCCAGTGAAAGTTCCTCTCATCCAGAAGGAGCTTGGCTACCTGTTGGACCACAAGATGATTGAGCCCTGTCAGAGCGAGTGGAGTTCTCCTGTCACTCTAGTCCCTAAGCCAGGTGGGTCACAGCGGCTTTGCATCGACTACAGACATGTTAATCAGATAACCAAAACAGACACTTACCCTCCCTCTCGCGTGGAAGATTGCATAGACAAGATCGGAAAAGCTAGGTACATAAGTAAGTTTGATTTGTTAAAGGGATACTGGCAAGTACCTATGACTGAACGTGCTAGGGAGATCTCATGTTTTGTAACACTAGGAAAGACTTTTGCATGTTCTGTAATGCCGTATGGTATGAAGAATGCACCAGCCACATTTCAGAAGCTCATGAATGTTGTAACAGAGGGTTTGGCAGGGTGTGTTGTTTATATTGATGATGTATTAAGCTTCAGTGACAACTGGAAAGATCACCTATGCCATGTCAGTAAATTTCTTGAGCGTTTGGTTCAGGCTAATCTTGTAGCTAATTTATCAAAGCGTGAGTTTGGTCAAGCTAAAGTTTAGTACCTTGGGTACGTAATTGGTGATGGACACGTTGCACCAGCAGCAGCTAAGGTTCAGGTTATAAGTGATCTTCCCAGACCTAAAAGTAGGAAAGAGCTACAAAGATTTTTGGGAATGGTAGGTTATTACAGGAGATTTGTTCTTAACTTTTCAATTATTGTATCACCACTTACAGACCTACTGAAAAAGGGAGTTAAATTTGTCTGGACCGATAACTGTGAATCCTCTTTCAGCAAACTTAAAGCTATCCTATTAAGTCAGCCAGTGCTCGCTACTCCAAATTTTGCTAAGCCTTTTAAGATGGCTGTTGACGCAAGTGATACAGGAGCTGGGGCTGTTTTGCTGCAAGAGGATGATCAGAGTATTGAACACCCTGTATCTTATTACAGTAAGAAGTTCACTCCACCTCAAAAGAACTACTCAACTATTGAGAAAGAGCTTTTGGCCTTGATTTTGGGTTTACAGCATTTTTCATTTTATTTGTGTTCTGGTTTTGACCCCATAGTCATTTATACCGATCATAACCCACTGAAATTCCTTAGTAAGTTTAAAGATAAAAATCAGAGATTGACAAGCTGGAGTCTACTTCTTCAGGAGTATTTATTAGACATACAACATGTCAAGGGGAAAGAAAATGTTATTGCAGATTGCTTATCTAGACTTGAGACAGATTGTTTTTGAGTAATAAGAAATTTCCTTTGTAAATTTCTTTTTCTTTGTGGGGAGGTGTTACATAGCCTATGATTTCATCATCCTTTGTATAATTCTAACGTACAGTATGCTGCATGTTTGATCACGATTCGCCTCGTGGCTTCCATAGCGTTGTTCTACCTCACTCCCCCCTTCTCCCCCTTATAGTGGAGTAAGTCGTTCTTTCTGTTGTTCAGAGCAGGATTGTCAACTCTTTGTCCCCTATGGCTTCATTTGCGCGTCCTTCTTACAAGTTGTATCAAGCTCTGCCGGCCCCTATATAATGAGCTCAGTCTCTGCATTAATCGCCACTTAGATCTGCTCCTTATTTTGTTCACATCTCTGTCCTCCCCTGTACAGTTGTTATTATTTTTGTGGGTGCTCAGGAAGTCTCCAACCATCTAGCTGCTGTGTAATTTGAGTATAAGTGTTATAACATTTTGTTCTTGTACTGTATAGCATAAGGTGTTGATTCGTGGGCCTGGTAAGGTTTTTGTGATTCATGTGGAGTTTTTGATGTCAGCCATTAATAATAATATTTTGTATCTGTAATAATATATCTTGCATTAACTGAGCATTATCCGGTTTTCTCATTTTATCAGGGCTGACTTAGATAAATTTACTTTTGCTAATTTCGTGTTAATAGAAGCTATTGCAGTTAACCATATATTTAACCTGTTTTTTGCCATTACATTATCCTTATGAGTCCTGAATGTTTAGTTGTTAGTTTGAGCATTAAACTTTAACTTGTAATTTTGCATAACTCTTTTGTTTTGAACCTGGAACTTTGCGGGACAGTAGTGATTTTAGTCTCTTTTCCGTAACAATATATATATATATATATATATATATATATATATATATATATATATATATATATATATATATATATATATATATATATATATTGTGGTAGGTGGGGGCGCTCACCATCCACTCACTCAATGTAGTGCTGCTCTCAGGTGTCTGCCCTTCCTCATCTCCATCCTTCTTTCTTTCCATCCTCTTCTGTCTTTCCTTCATTCTTTCCTCTTCCTTCTGCCTATGGGTGACTTTACACTCCCTCTTCTGTCTTTCTTTCCTTCATTCTTTCCTCTTCCTTCTGCCTAAGGGTGACTTTACACTCCCTCTTCTGTCTTTCTTTCCTTCATTCTTTCCTCTTCCTTCTGCCTATGGGTGACTTTACACTCCCTCTTCTGTCTTTCTTTCCTTCATTCTTTCCTCTTCTGCCTATGGGTGACTTTACACTTCCTCTTATGTCTTTCTTTCCTTCATTCTTTCGTCTTCCTTCTGCCTGTGGGTGACTCTACACTGAGTGGCAAGCCAAATGGTTTCCTGTACACCAGGAAACCATTTACTACGCTGGGTGGTAACCATATAACCAAATTATGGCGCCTGGTGGTTTAGTGGGTAATCATGGCGCTCTAATCGGATTGAACCGGTGAAGGTTTATATCCAAGGGTGGTTGGGGTTTATTGCTCGTGTAATGCCACTCAGGGATGAGTGAGGCTGGTCACTCTCATCTTAAATGTCAGGACCAACTTGCCTAGCCCCGGGCTCCTATGCTCCTCATGAGGCAACGTAGGATTGGGTGATATATATATATATATATATATATATATATCTGAGAAGAAAGGGGTGCGAAAGTCAATCGCACACTTTACAAGCAACCCAATTCCTTGAGCATGTACAGTACAAATCCATGAATCAACCTCAAGTGGTGGAACATTTCCAATACTTCCCCTACCTCCCCGCCTTCCCAATGCTCAAAGTTTGTGGATACAGTCTGTATGTATCAAATTTGACTGTGTATACACTGAAAGTCGTAAAATATTTGTTCTGGGTTCACCTTCAGTGACGGACTCAGGTTTAGTGATATTTCTGGTAATATGGGATGACAGTTCCACAGATCCTTGTCCACAGTGTTGTCTACAGTCATGTCCTCCACCTTACCGAGGCAAAATTCTGACACTTCAAGTATACGCTCGTCATACTAAAAGTTGTTCTAGATCAGAGATCAGGAACCCAGATTCTAAGATTTTGTTCCCGGTACAACTGTTTGAAAAACAGTGCCTACAGAGCAACAATATACAAAATGGAAAACCCAGTGTCCAAACAATGATGGAACTTTTAATTCTTTTGCATCAAGAAAGACAGACAATTATAAAATCATATTATTCACAGCAGTACTACATTGCAATAAAAAATAAACAGTACTGAACTGTGTTAAAAAGGTTACATAAGCATGGAATATTCATGTGTAATCTTTAAAGATTTATAGCATAAAATGATAATATCGAAACAGCTACATTACTCATTGGTTATTATTTGCTTATACTCATAAGTAATGTAAGGCGGTGCAATGATCCAGGATACATAGTTATAGTCTACTATTTTTTGACGCTTTGGTTCCGGTAACTACCGCCGCTGTGGTCTAGTAATTAGCACGTTAACTAGGAAGCTGCCCACTAGAAAGGACAAAGTAAAACTTCTGGTGCAACCAGCTGACGTCACACTTTGTGGGTTGGTAGGTAAACTGTACCTTGGCTATTACTAAAAGGAGGTAACTGTGGTAATGTGGTTGATACAGTGTTCTTGTATCCCAAGGTGGTGGGTGAATAACCCACTACAGGTATGAGCCTGATGGTAGCTGGTCCACTTCACAATTAATCACGCCGCAATGATGGTGTCTTTCGTATTTCTTCTTGTTACTTTCCCCCCTGGGAAGGGGAGAGGAAGAAATGCTTCCCCTGTATCCTTGCTTGCTGTAAGTGACGTTGTCTCCAGTCATTCTCTCCTTACTGTCTTCTTCCGTCCTACCTCTTCTTGATATTTCCATTTCTTCCGATCTCTACTCCTACAGTGCCATTTAACCATATTATGGGTTGGTGCTAATTCCCTCCTTCCTTCTTGTCACTTTTAAGTACTAATTTTTCCAAATGGAGGAATCATATACAGCCTTCATTAACCCCTGTCGATACAGGTGTTTTCCCAAAAGTGAACATTGTCTAAAGGCAGCAATAACAAACTAAATAAAGACGTCATTTGCTATTGTTCACTCACTTCTTCTTGCTACTTTCAGCAAGTCAAAAGTGAGAGAATCTCACGATGCCATCTAAAACGGTTCTGTCTTGAGGAGCTAGGAATAAGGAGTGTGCTTATGGGTATGAGGTCGCAGTATCGAAATGGTTTCAGGTGTTCAGTTCTGTTGAGTACTGTGTTGAACGACTGGATGCTTTTAAACGTGTTACTCTGGGAGTAGCTGATAAATGCGATGGAAAGCGCCAGCAGTCAATGAGGGGATTTGCTACACTTGATGAGTCATGCTGACAGACTGACTGGAGTCTGAGAGCAGCACAAACTACTGTCTCGTTGGGCAAGAGTTTCGTTGAGAAGGTTCAAGGAGAGGTGCGTAAGGGAAATCACTGAGGGAAGAGATGGTTGCTTTCATGCAAATGACCTTCAACTTGCTTATCGAGCCCTGAAGAAGCTCTTCTCCAGACCCACCTTCCATATGAACTCTGGACGGTAGATGGACAGTTTGTGTCATGGGCGAGTGAGTACAGGGCCCGTGGGGCGATTTTTTTATATAGTAGCTGTTCCTCCAACACTTCCCCCCTCTGACTTCCTCATGGCTGACATTAAAATTTCTTCAGCTGATGTGTTTTCTGCCAACACTGGCCTCAGTACTAACAAGGCATATGGGCCTGATGGAGTACCTCCTGTTGTCCTCAAGAACTATGCCTCCGTGCTTACACCCTGCCTAGGTAAACTATTTCGCCTTTGTCTTTCAACTTCTACCTTTCCTTCTTGCTGGAAGTTTGCTCTCATTCAGTCCCAAAGAAGGGTGACTTCCCAACCCTCTAACTATCGACCAATTGCATTAACATCCTGTGTCTCAAAAGTTTTCGAGTCAATTCTTAATAGAAAAAATTTAAAGCATCTTTCCTACTACAACCTTCTTTCTGTTCGTCAGTATGGGTTCCATCAGGGGCGCTCCACTAGCGATCTTCTCACCTACCTTTCAGACTCCTGGTCATCCTCCTTTCGGGACTTTGGCGAAAGCTTTGCCATTGCACTTGACATCTCAAAGGCTTTCGATTGAGTCAGACATAAATATTTAATTTCCAAACTGCCCTCTTACGGTTTCTCTCCATCTATCTTACCTTCATCTATAGCTTCCTTTCTGGTCGGTCTATAGCTGCTGGTGTAGACGGCCATCGTTATTCTCCTAGATCTATCAACAGTGGTGTTCCTCAGGGCTCTGTCCTATCACCAACTTTCTTTCTTTCATTCATCAATGATCTAAGTTATACATCTAACCCTTTCCACTCGTACACTAATGATTCCACCCTTCACCTTTCCATTTGGTTCCCACAACGTTCATCTCAGCAGTTACTTCAACAAACAAGGGATGAGGCTATGGCACACCTAATGTCTGACTTGGCTCGTATCTCTGACTGGGGTAAAAATAATCTTGTTGTTTTTAATGCATCAAAGACTCAGTTTTTACACCTATCAACCCGTAAAAATCTTCCACAGGAGTACCCATTAAAGTTTAATAATATTCAGCTTAATCCTGCATCATCCTTGAACTTGCTTGGGGTTTCATTCACTCGGGACTTATCTTGGAAAGATCATATTGCATCTCTTGTAAAATCTGCTTCCAAGAGATTAAATGTGATAAGCCAACTCCATGTCTTCTTTACCCCTGCACAGTTGTTGACTTTATACACGGGTTTTATTCGTCCCTGTGTGGAGTAGAACTCTCATGCGTGGGGAGGCTCCCCACATACAGCTCTTCTTAATAGGGTGGAGTCAGAAGCTTTTCATCTCATCAACTCTCCTCCTCTTACTGGCTCCCTTCAATCTCTGTCTTTTCACTGCACTGTTGCCTCTTTATCTCTTTTCTATTGCTACTTCAATGGTCACTGCTCCTCTGAACTGTCTGCTTGCATCCTTCCATCTCTACATCGGGTGCGTAGCACCCGTCAAGCAACAAACTCTCATCCCTTTTCTGTCAAACTCTCTAATGCAAAAGTTAACTGTTACTCCCAGTCCTTCATTTATGCAACAGGTCAACTCTGGAACTGTCTCCCTCTCTCTGCATTTCGTACTTCCTATGATCTCCAGTCTTTCAAAAGCAGTGTGTGAACGGATCTTGAATTTGGCCCTCTTTTGTATTGTTTTTGTTTTTTCTTGGAACTGTGATTTGCATGCTCAGCCTTTGGTTCCTTCTTCCTTGCATTACAAAAACCTGTATATGGCAGAATTCCTCAATGGAGAGCTTCTGTTGGATGGTTTGCAACCATTAGCCATCTAATCAATCAGTTAACAATGCCAGTGACTAGGTTAAAAAGTGGTAGGACCGCTGATGTCTGCAGTATCCCTACGGAACTGGTAAAAATTGGGGATGAAGTCATAATCAGGGATTACTTGCAGTCATGGAAGCCATTTGATAGACTGGTGTCATTCCTCCTGACGGGACAAGGGGTTTGGTCATCCCTGTCTGGAAAGGGAAAGGAGACCAACGTGACTGCAATAACTAGAGTGGTGTTGCAGAGTTCAGTGTGTCAGGTCAGGTTCCTGGTCACATATTCTTGATGTATTTCCAAGGCTATGTGCCGAAGTTTCAGGGGCCTGAGCAATCCAGATTCATATGCATAAAGTTTACAGTTAACTGGATCCTGGCAGTCTAAGTTCTCGAGTAATGCTGTCGTGAGTTTTGGCAGGGATTGCTAGCAGCCTATATTGATCTCAAGAAGGTATTTGATTCAGAAATGCAGTAGGCTCTATGAGAACTCCTGCGACTCCATGGGATCCCTGCAGGGATTATCCGGCTCATAACTGTCCCATTTATAAACACTGAAAGTGTTGTCAAGTGTGTGTGTTCAGGAGGTGGGGGCATCCGACCTCTTCCTAGTAAGATCTGGAGTGAGACGGGGACGTGTCCTTACCTCCTCACTTTTCAGCATAGGCATGAATGGGAATTGGGCTGGGTTGTGGGTCTGAGTCACTGTGGAGTATCAACTGGCAATATTAGGGTTACTGACTTTTCCCTTGCCGATGATGCATTTATTCTAGTAAGTCGCTGGAGGCACCCCTGAATGCTCTTGAGGTACTTCACAAGGAGGCAAAGCTGTTAGAAGAAGGGAGCTCTTGGGTTAAGACCAAGGTCCAGAGATAGGTTAGCTTGTTGGACGAAGCAGTAGCCTACATTCTATTCAGGCATGTGGTAAGGACATGGAGGACTTGGAGAGATTCACATATCTTGGTACTGCGACCCATAACAACGGTATTTCAGATAGTGATATCTCCTGTCCCAGTGGTCTGGCTTGTGGTGTTATGGAATCAATCAATTCGAGTATTTGGCACTGTAGTTATTTTTGTAGAAGGATGAAAATCAGCATCTTCAAGATGCTGGTGCTCCCTGTTTTACTTTACGGCTTTGAGATTTGGACACTAAACAGCATCTTTGATCAGAGAATTGAGACCTCTGATTCTAAATCCTATCACAGTATCACTGAGTATTGCTGGTATGAACACACACATACTAAGTGATTACTGTATGAAACTGCATTGGAGACTATTACCTGCATAATACGTGAACACCAACTCCAGTTATGTGGTCATGTGGCATATTTCCTTGAAGTTAATTCTACTCACATGGTGATACCTGAATGTGTCCACCCAGGATGGAAGAGACCCAGTGGGGGAGCAAGGGCTGGAAAACTCATGGGAGGAGCAAGCCCGTTATTATTCCTGTCATGAGATGCTTAGAGGGGAAGAGTCACTGCATGGAGGCAAGCACAGGGGGGTGCACGTGGGTGGCGCTGGAGGATGAGTGAGGCTATGCGCCCATAGCATTCGACCTAAGGAAGTAGCGTACTGAAGGGATTAATGCATTTATGATATCTCTATGATGTTACAGTCATTTGTTTTGACATGTCATGTAAAAGAACCGTGCAACTTTGAAGTCACAGATTGTTGACCCTTCCCCTAGCGTCACTTTCGTGACGCTCGGCCACAATGGATCATACTGCGGGGCGTCACTTTCGTGATTCTGTGTTATTTTGAATTATCCCGGTCTCTCAAGTGGTGGCTTGTATCATCTATCAGTACTGCCAATGTCCAACACTAGTCAGCACTCCAATTCTCATCTGTACTCCCATCCATTGTTGACAACTTAGCAATTTTACCCCCTTCGTGACTCCCCTCCCTACCTGCCCTCCAATACCCTGTCCTCTCACCTCCCATGCCGCGCTGCGCTACGCAAATTTCCCCCAGATTTTTCCACAGATTTCATCCATTGAAATAAGCCCTATGCCCTATACTTACACAAAATAATATATACCAAAAAAAAAACACAGGTAAGTGATAGTGTTATACACCAGAAATTGGCTAATTATCACCTGACAAAACCTCACGTGCATTCATTCGCTACATTACCACGGTAATTTCCCCTTTGAATTATGCCTTGTAATCGATGTCTGTAATAAAAATATATATCACAAAGGAAGGGAGAATCCTAATTGACATTTACATTCACCTGGAACTACCTATTTCTTTATGTATTGCTGAGATTTTCTACCTATAAAAAATTAGCATGTAAGTTAGCAGCAGTCAGCCTAAAGTGTCATTGTCAACCCTTCCCTTCTCAGATAAGCCACAACATTTAGTTCCTTGTCCTCCGCTGTAGAGAAATGATGTCGCACTCGCGCCCCGCCATTCCTGCCGCTTCTGCGCCCATTGCAAAGGGCCCTGTGACCTCTACTCCTTAGAAAAGTAGTGAGGCAAGCAGGAAAGGCCTTAGTGACTGCAGTGGCATGTGAACTGGCAGAATTGTCCATGATTATGACGGACAGTGACATTGACGATTCGGGTGAATCTTGTGATGAGCCGGGTGAGGTTATCGTGCCAGAAACAGCAACAACGAGTGCTACAGTGTCTGAATTAGTGTCTAGCTCCAAGGGAAAGGAGCCTTTAGTGCAGCAAGGACAGGAATTTGGGAAGGGCGTGAAAAGGCTGCGTGTTAGCCCCAGAACAATGCCCCCACGTGACCCAGCCCGCCATGAGTCACGAGTACATTCACTTCCCCGTTCCCCAAGCCCCACTTCACTCATTTCTTCATCATCGTTGGCTGAGTTATCTCCGGAGTCTTCGTCGTCGGAGTCACCACCAGCATCAAGAGTGAAGGCAGGCCGTAGAGGTAAAGGTAAATCAAGGAGAGTGAAAAGTAGTGTAGCTAGTAGGGTAAGGGCTGCTAGTGCTGTACGGCAACCTAGGGTCAGTGCGAGTGACCTTGACCGAGATAAATCTGCCTCACAGCCAACCTCCACCACCACCACCACCACCCGCCCTACACCGCCATGACAGGGAATCCTGGACACCTTCGCATGGACAGAAGGGGCAGATTTTATGCCAGAAAATTTAGTTTTTGATGAGAGCTCCTCAGGAGTTCAGCCTGCCTTCACTATGGACGAAAATGCCGAGTGTGTCGACTACCTTTTGGCCTTCTTAGATGACAAAGTCATGCAGCACATATGTGATGAGACCAACAGGTATGAATCACAACGTGCTGCAAGTGGTACAGGTGCAGCCAAGATGCAACAGTGGTCCATGCTGGGAGTACAGGAGCTGTATGTGTTCTTTGCCCTCATGCTTCTCATGCCACACTCCAAGAAGCATGAGTTGGAAGAATACTGGTCCATGGACCTCTTACTACCCTCACCCACCTTCAATAAGTACATGGCCAGAGATCGCCTCCGGAACATCATGGGAAACCTGCACTTTGCCGACAACGATGTACCTTCCCAAACCGACCCACTCTAGAAGATCCAGGAGATTCTGAGCAGAATGAAGGATAAGTTTATGTCATTCTTCCACCCCTTTCAGAAGGTTGTCATTGACGAATCCTTGGTTTTGTTCAGAGGACGTCTTCGGTTTGTTCAGTACGTTCCAAGCAAACGCCATCGCTTTGGAATTAAGTTCTTTGTACTGTGCGACTGTAAGATGGGGTACATCCTTGACTTCGTCATATATTCAGCCAGCACTGTCGATCTGGTTAAAACACACCCCCTTGGCTTCTCAGGCTGTGTAGTGAAAGTGCTCCTAGAAAAGTATTTTGGTGGGAATCATGTGCTGTATACAGACAACTACTATACAGCACCGAAACTTGCCAAATACCTTTCTGAGCACGGCATTGGCTCCTGCGGCACTGTGAAAAGTAATCGTGCCCACTTCCCCAAATTCCCAGAGGCAGGAACCTCGCAGCGAGGAGACGTGCACCTACGCAAGTCTGAGAAGATGCTGGCAATACGGTGGCATGACAAGAGGGTCGTGCACATGCTCACCACCGTACATAAGGGGGAGATGACAGACAGTGGGAAGGTCGACCGTACGACAGGCGAACCTGTGATGAAACCTGATGCTGTGTTGGACTATAATATCAACATGCGTCTGGTGGACAAGTCCGACATGATGATTGGTGAGATCGACTGCCTCAGGAAGAACACTAGGTGGTACAGGAAAATTTTTCTGCATCTCATAGATATGACGATGCTGAACGCCTTCATCCTGTACAAGATGAAGGTCAAGCCACCCAAGTCCTTCTCCCTGAGGTTGTTTGCCAGGACTTGTGTCCAGCAGCTGCTGGAAAGATATGGTAGGGTGACAACAGCAATTCCAAGGCGCCATCCAGTAACACTTCCCGACCGACTTGAGCAGAGGGCGTATATGGATCGGCACAGACTTGAGCTTATGCCTGCCACAGGGAAAAGGAAGGCTACGATTCACAGGTGTCAGGTATGTGCGCATACCACCCACTGCACACCTGAGCACAAACGCATCTCTTGGCAGTGCGCTGAGTGCCAGGTTCCCCTCTGTGTTACCTGCTTCTTCGATTACCACAGACAGAAGCAGTTCTAACAGTGCAAGTGTGGAAGCAGAATGATTTGGAAATAATGTGTAAATAATGTGTAAATAGCAGGTGAAAGCAATGGATGTTCAGTACATATGATTGAACAGTGTATTATAGTTTTATCTTACTGAAAGTGACAGTGAATAACATAGTGTAAGTAAAATAGAAGGGTAAATATTGAAAATAGAAAAGAAAATGTAAATAGTAATGTAAGTAATTAGTAATATAAGAATATGAGTACAAATAATTTATGTTATAACAGTGAAAGTGAATCCGTGGCTCTCTACGTATTTTACTGAATGAAAAATTGAATGACTTCAGTGACAATAAACTAATACGACTGAAGGAGACTTATGGAGAAAGACTCCAGATATATGTAAGTGTGATATAGTAATAGAAATATAAAGTGTGAGGGTTTTATGAATAATAAATGACAGAGTACGAAGAGCGAACTAGCGCAAGTGCGACGATCAGATGCGCTCGTAATTTCCATTGCTTTCACAGTGTTTTTTTTTTGGAGTATGGATCCCAAACTACTTGAAAATCATAGAATAGTGTTTATAGTGTTTATATCTAGCTGTGGTAATCATATTACGGGTTGTCGGGAAGTGTAAAGTGGAGACTTCGTTACCCTAATTCAGAGGTCTCCACAAGTCCTACGGTAACGACGAAGGCTCAACAAACATTCCAGGAGAAAGCTGAAGGTATGTACCATAAGCATAGATAATTTTATTATTCTAGGAATAATAACTGATTTTTGGCAAATATTTTTTGAGAGTCTGTCGGAGCCCCGAATAACCCCGCGGGACACGCAAAACATTGGTAAACATGCCCGCGGTGTAGCGGCCAGCTAAATGATGCATATTGCTAACCTTTCTATTCCATCGTCTCACTGTAAATGTTGTGAAGCAGCCATGAAAAATGATGCGGAGGAGAAAATGACTGGAGGCGTTTGACTTGTGTCCGGCTTTGAGAGGGAATGACGGCTGTCTCCACTTATGTAACACTATGAGAGGTTCTTGGTTTTGTAGGGATGTCCATGACTGCAGACAGGCTTCAAGGTTCGAACAGTGTGATAGTGCTGCATTTGTTTATATTCTACTGGAAGGATCTATGTATAGGCGGCTTACTTTGGAATCGAGGCAACTAAGATATTACTGAACAAAGTGCTGTATATGGATTTCAAGATATTACTCACAGCTTGAAGCTTGTCTTTAAATGCAGAACTTACAGGCACTTACCTGGATGAACTATACGACGTGGTTTCCACAACATGCGTGTGTAAGTGTGTGATGTATGAGGTTCAGGTCCATGCTGTACGAGTATTGATGATATGGTTCTTGCATTGTACTGCTTGGAACTAATGATTGGCATTTACTGGTTTCGCGGTTGTAACTTGGAGAGCGAGTGGTATTCCCATGGGCTAAGTGAAGCTCTTCCTATCATCATCTGGTGAACATCAAATGATCAGAGGCCAGTCTGGGACATGTTGCTGGTAAAATGTGCATGCCAAGCAAGATCTTGAGGTTCTCATGACCAGAAGAATCATGATAAACACTTGGGTTGCAAATCTACAGTACTCTAATGGTGGATTGTGACTCCACGGTACACTTATGGTGAGGTAATGAAAACAGTCCCCACAAGCTGCCTAGGAATCGGTACACCCTTCTTAAAGCCCACTAAATGTATATGAGGGCCAGAAGCTCGGCAGGTCTATGTGTGGGATTCTCTCTCTCTCTCTCTCTCTCTCTCTAAATTCTGCTGCACTGCTTTTTCTTCGTTGCTGAGTATAATGTCCTCTCATGTTAAGGAAAATTTAGGGGAACATTGTTTTTAGCAACCTAAGCCACTCTCAACCACGGTGTTGAACTGCTCACGTGTCTTTCCTTCTCTTCCTCTTTCATTTTGTATCCCTTGGAAAACAGAGATTACATGATTTTAGTAGAATTTTGCTACCAGTGTAGTGAGATATCCTGACTACCCATGATACGGGGTGTGACTGACGTGCGCCGGGCTGTCTGGTGTATGATTACAATGAGTGACTGGAGAGACTGCTGTGTCCCTAGGTAGCTCCTTGGAAGGTCTAGCAAAATTTCTTTTAGAAATCTGAAACGAGGAGACTCTGATGAATGGTGGAGTGGACAAAGAGAACTGAACAGGACGGGTTGGAATGGTGGTGGGTGGTGGAGTAAAACTAGTGTGCCTGTGGTGAAGATGTTCATTGTTGGCTTGATGGCATGAGCATTGTGAAGATTTAAACTACTGGTGGAGTACTGGTATTTGCTCGCTCTTTCCCCAGGCACCTATGGGTGGAATCTCTCTCTCTCTCTCTCTCTATATGATCAAGGGACTTTCATAGCGCTTTTTGAATGTAGTTTCTGGCACATTAGGAGGAATTGCCAGGAGCCTGTAACTGCCTTCATTATCTCAGGGCTGACTTATTTTTCTTGTCAGTTGTTTTGTTGTTGAGTTCCCCAGCCTGTCATGCCAAGCTGACCCATCAACCCCAGGGAGGCAACCACCCCTGCAAGGCTGTCCCATGCAGTGAACCAGTGTTCCCACCAACACAGCGCCACCCTACAGAGAAGTGTGGGGAATAGTGCAGACCAGGGCTATTCAACTGGCGGTCTGCTGGCCAAATCTGGCCCTTGATTAAATTTTTCATTGGCCCTTTGACAGACTCAGAAGGATGAAAATAAACAAGTAAACATGCCTGAAGCAAAGTTTTGCATTTTTTCTTTTTATGTGTTTAATGGAAAATGAAAAGGCAAATAATATATGAATTTTTCGTCTCTTTCTATACGTAAGGGTTTACATAACGGAAAAAATGGAAATAAAATAAATGTATGGCCCTTCTTTCAATCTGAATTTCATTATCCAGCCCTACTCCTACAGTAATTGAACAACCCTGGTGTAAAGGATTGCTTCCCAGATGAGCATCACATTTACGTCTTTCCACCCAGCTAATAGGGGCACCATATTGGGCACCATGTAACTCCTTTATTTGGTTATAGGTGACCAACTAGTGTTGTAAATGGTTTCCATAAACCAATAGGCTTGCCACTCAGTGTAGAGCAACCTGAAGTAGAAAACAGAATAATACCGAAACAAGGGTCAAATGCTAATCGCCCACCAAAATATGTTATTGGATAAGGTACAAGTTACCTACAAATCAAATATGAAGAAAATTAGCAAAATTCTATGGAATTCAGTTTCCACATTTTGCATGAAACCAATACATACTAAAAAGAATATGGCGGCTTTCCGGTCGTCTTTGATCAAAGCCTAACCAGAGGTGATAGGCTTCTGCACATCCGCATAGTTGCTATATCCTGCAGGTTTGGTGAAAATTCATCCACAACTTTCCAAGACATGTTGGGAACAGACAGACAGACGGACAGACAGACAGAAGACAGACAGACAGACAGACAGACACACACACACACACACACACACACACACACACACACACACACACACACACACACACACACAAACATGCACACACACCAAGAAGAACTATATCGGCTCACTTTGCTAAAAGCAGGCAATAAAAGTGACAGGAAGGATGGGAGAAATATGAGAACCTGGTCAGATGCAGAAAAAGAATGATAAAAGTGAAGGAAGAAATACTGCAGGCAGCACCACATCATGACAATGGACGATCATCACCACCACCTACCAATTTTCAAACCTACTACACTTCACCACCCACCCTGCTAATTTCAGCCAAATACACAGGGCTTCCTTGGACTTGTCATCCTAACTTTAAGAGGTGATTCAACAGCTGATTGAATTCAAAATATTGTTTCAACATGGGTCCAATTTTTTACCACTTGTAGGTTAATTACGAGGTAGATCTTTTTTGCCCAAGAGGTCATCAGTAATTGTAAGTAAATAATGGTTGCAGATGGGAGTGTTGACGAGAGAGAGGAGGAGAGACAGCTTGGCAGAGAGAGAGGAGATTCGACAACTGGCAGTGATGGCTGACATATCTTCTGCTACTGCCTACGACCCGTTGATGGGGGCACAAGGCAGATCATATTTTCGGGTGGCAAAGATGAAGATCAGGGGGACTGTGGTTTGGTTTAACGTCAGGGCAGGGCACGGCTTCATCAAGCGTTAATGTTTTTGTGCACAGCCAGGCTGTCGTTACATCAAATCCACAGCACCTCCAATGCTCCCTTGGGGATGGTGAGGTGGTAGAGTTTTGTTTCTTTGGGACTCCAAAGGGTCCTGAGGTTCGGGTTGCTACTGGGCCAGGAGGCATAGCTGTGCAGAATTCTGCTCATGCACGGTGGCATCTCACAGCCCAGTACCTGGCAAGGGGTACTAGGAGTCCTAGAGAGATAAGCACCATCGTGGAAATGTGCATCACGACAATGAGGGCTTTTTGTGGGGGTGCTAAGGGGGCTTTGTGCATTCTCCTTTGCAAGATTTTTGAGGAGAATGGGCTGCCTCACCTCGTCATCCCCAAGTGCTTTGGCCACGACATCCATTCTGCCCCTTGCTGCTAGGAGCATCGGGCCCAGCAGTCACGACCTGCTGCCCCCCTCACAACACTGCAGAAGAGGCTATGGTTGCAGACTCCGCTCAATCGGAAGACTGCCACACCGATCACAGACCCAGATCTGGACATGGCCATGATACAGACTGCTGCTGTCAGTGACCAAGGAAGGGCGGGACTGTTCTGCCTCCGTATCCATGGCCAAGGATATGTCAACTGGCTCCTTGGTGGGGGAGGAGGTCGATGAGCCCTCCCCTCCTCAGGTAGAGGATGGCAGCACATCTCTCCCTCCTACTGCGGATTATAAGGATTGGCTAAACGTGTCCATCAACCGTCACCTCCTGGCATTCGACACCCACACCTGGTTGCATCAGCTCGGAGCCACGACCTACTCTAACCTATACAATCTGCTCCGGATGGGTGACCTGGGTGAGGGGATTCCACCAAATCTGTCTGGGGGAAGGAGGTGCATCTAGCTGATCTATGAGCTTTTTACTGTATGCTGCCACCATGCTTGGCCCCTTAGACTGGCCATCTTGTGAAGTGCTGGTGCACAGTTGGTGTGTTGTTATGATAAACAATATCATATGGCCTAATGCCCCTCACAGTGGTCAGTGGCCAAAAGAGGGGGAAAAAAAAATCCTAAAAGTTGCTAATTCTCTACCGGTAATTTAATTTGAAAAATATAATCACAGTCAACTAGCGCTTGTGGCTGGAAGCGACATGCAGTGATTTATGCTATAAAAAAAAAAAAAAAAAAAAAAAAAATCTTTGCATTTTCCTTATAAATTATTTGTAAGTACAATGTTATTAACATAAATACTCAATAAAATGAGGAAAAGAAGCCTCAGTATGATTTAAGTTGAAGGGAATCACTAAACTAACCTAATATATCATCTAAACCTTGGGACAAATACTGTGCATAGCTTAAAAGCAATTATTCACATTCTTAGTCATATCTTTTGGCCAGCTCCATGCTGCCCTTGTTGTTAGTTGCGTTTGCTTTCTTGTAGTCTTGTGGTCTTGTATTCTTGTTTAATTGGGGCAGGCACTTCTACCCTTCAGAATCAACAGATTCTGAACAAACCTGCAGACAATGACCAGAATATGGCCTAGTTGTGTCTGCAGTGTTTTGGTTGCCAGGCAACTACTCGTTGCCTAGTAACATCCGAAAACCACTTTTTCGTATTTTTCACGTTTTGAGCTGTAGAAGCATTAATGTGGGCGTACAAAGATCTGACTTCTTTAGGCATGATATTGAGGGCATTCCCCATTGGGAGTGTTCAACCTCTTTTTTCCTTCTCTCCTTTAGTTTTCGAGTGGCAATCCTGTGGAGATTGGCTTCAGCATCCCTAGCTGTTTATTTGTGGCAGGCACTTCTACCCTCCAGAATAAACCAATTCCGACCAAACCTGGCAACAATGATCAGTCCACGACCTAATTGTGTCTGCAAGGTTTTGGTTGCAAGGCAACTACTCATTGCCTAGTAATGGCCTGCTTAACCCCTTCGTGACCGTGGGTCTAGAAATTGTCAGGACCCAGTGGCCAGCCATGTCACCATTTTTACTAATTTCGAATATCGATTTATTCTTTTCAAACTGAAGAGAAACATGTGACACACCCGGCAATGCAATTTTTAGCTTCCTAAACCCATCCTCTGCTTCACAATGAAACACACAAAAAATCGTAAAATGACCATGTATGCACTGGTGAAAACATACAGAAGAGTGAAAAAAACATCGGACTAAAAAATACCCATATTTTCACCTTCCAAGAAATTTCAATGGTGCTGAAATAGTTTGAAATGACTAGATAAGAGTATATTATGAACAAAATCAGTAGGCTACATAGTACGGGAGATTTCATTAAAAAAAAAAGATATTTTTCATATTTTTTGATGTTTATTGCATTTATTAAAGTATCGAGTTATTTCTGTTGTCTGGGTTGTTTAGGTTGCATCCAAAATGAGGCAAGAGGTAGTGTTTTCAAAGTCTAACCAGATAAGCATCCTCCTTTGTGTGTACTGGCTGAACCACAACAGTCCATTTAGAACTGGCTATTGTCACCTACTGGCTTTTAACCCAAGACGTCCTGTTGACGTATGGGTACGTTGCAACATTTTGCATTTGCCAGTCCCGTCGATGTACTGGTACGTTTTGCAATTGCAAGGTCCCTAATTTGCACAATTTTCAATTTTTGCGCGTGATTTTTCGTACGTATACACGGGACACCTTCCTCTATTCCTCTACAAGATGCCAAGCAGGGACAATGCCTTACACCACATAACCTCCCCCCCCCACGCCATTGTCTCGGCAATTCACCTGTTACCAGTGACCTGGCCAATAAAGACATTCAGGGCCAGAGTGATTCCCCAATCAATGACAATGTGGAGGACAAAGTTTACATAGCATTAGAGGAAGAAACAGTCAGAAATGATGATCAGGTAATGTGGCAAAAGAAGGTCAGGAATGGTGATGAGTTAGTGAGTGAAACAATGCTTATAAAGCCTATATTACTGTTTGAAAACCAATATATTCTTATACTACATATAAATTCGTACCAAATAAATAAATAAATATCGTTTAGGGGTGGTGTGGAATAGTTATCCTCCCATAGAACTCGTTTTCTTTGCAGCCAGCCTGATAGAAAACCCTGTAAGGTAAGGAGGTACTCCTACCTGTATCGAGTATTTTAAACCTCAGGTGAGTGATTTCTTTATGAATTTTCAATGCTGCTCACCAAAAGCAGAGGTTTTAGCCAAAATTTTTTTTTTTTCCAAAAATGGTCGAGACTGGGGGGTGTTGGAGGTACAAAAGTGGTCGGGACGTGACGGGTTAAATATAATTTTAATGAAGTAAATTTCTTAGACATATATGCCTATATACAATAGTAACATAAAGTTGCTTGGCTGCAAAATATTTATAGAGATTGGATGAAGATTATAAGCGCACGCCCATGTAAAGTTTTGTTGTCTTCCTACATGTGATTTCGGTTGGTGGCTTCGTCTGCGCAAGATTTTGGCATCTTAAATTATGCTTTTTTATAACTAATAGCCAGTACATTCTTTGCAGCACTTGCCAAATAAAACACTAATCTCTCTGATAACTCTTTGATAAGCATTTCAAATTAAACATGTAGCGAGACTTCTAATACTATGTGATGAATGCTAACAGACAACTTGCCGTTTTATGCATTCTAGTAAGCGTTCTGCGGTATTTTACTTAGTAAACCATACTGTATGTAGAAAACTGGTATAATAACCAATGATTACAGTTTTGAAGAATTTATGTAATGTTCATCACTAAATATCATGGAAAGAATTTTAGAAAATATGTGACTGCGTGCTGGGAGGAGTTGGCCAATTTCCCAAATAAATTACCCAGTGATCACTGCCAGCTCCTTAGTTTGTGAACAATCTCACTGAACTCGTGCTGATATGTCATTTTTTTATACTCAAAGTTAGCCGGAGAATCACTACAGGAAGTTTTGCAGCAAGTCACGCAACACCCTTTACAAAAATAAATGAACTGCATGATACTTTACCGAATTAATAATACATATAGAGCCAGAAAGCACTAAGAGAGTGCATACCTCTGCCAATGCCATTGCAAGAGCCGGATCCGGATTCTCCCCCAAATTTAATCAGTTCTTTCTTGGCCCATGACCCACCCTTCCACAAAATTTCATTGAAATTCATTGAGAACTTTTGGAGATATCGTGTGGACAAACAAACAAAAAAATTCCTGGCACCGATGATGATCCGGATCACCACCAAAATCTAATATATTGTTCATTGGGCCATACCCCACCCCTCCAAAATATTTCAGCAAAATCCGTTCATAACTTTTTCAGTAATATTGTGAACAGACAGACAAACAGACAAACCAACACCGACAAAAACGTAACCTCCTTGGCAGAGGTAACAAGAGTTCTAAATATGGCAGTGTATATGAGGGGTCATCACCTTCGTCAATGGGTTCCCTATCTGGGTCGGGTGTTGGGGGTGGGAGGCATATGGAGGGAGTCTTAATAACTAGGTGCTGTAAGTCCCTGCAGGAGGGGGGGGGGGAATGATAAATCTAAGACAATATACTGTACAATGAAAACCGGCTATCAAAACAATATTATAAAGTTGAGGATGCAGTATTCACAATGCCACAGACATTTTTTTCTAAAAATATGAATGAATCGTGAACTGTAGGAACTCATTTTTCTTAATTTTCTTGCAAATGAGACGTAAGAATTCGCTATTTAAGCTGCCGTATTTCAGGTGTTTTTAAAATGCTAAACCAAATCTAAAAAAAAAGAAAAAGATTAGGTTGCTATTTATTATACATAGGACTGTAGTGCAAAATGTTTGACATGGCAGTTTAAGCAACTCTGCAAAAATGGAAAACTACCCCTTATGGCCGTGAAATGGCCGAATGAGGTAAAGCGAAAAAAAAAAAAAAAATAGTCTGTGTGATTCATTTGGTAATTCAGGAAAGAACAAGAAGGAACACACTGACAGTGCAACACCCGTGTCCACCATCTGATTAACGAGCTGAATTTGATTTTGTCCTGTGACCTTGATCTGTGACAGAGTACTCAAAATCGAATGACTTTTTTCTTGCATAACCCTAAGTCTTCCGCCAAGGTTGGTTCAAATCAGATCAAAATTGTTTGGGTTGACTTTGTTTGAGGCTTTAACCTTTGACCTCTCCCTGAGACTTTTGCCTTTGTTTTTAAATCGAATCTCCTTGTTTTAACGTCATTCCTTTCATAAAGTTTAGTCCGCACTAAACTTAACTGACCTGGCAATGTGATCTTGACCTTTGACCTATTACTCTCAAGAACAATAGGTCAACCTCTTGGGTGATCATTAACTCTTACACTTGGTTTGATCCAAAGCAGATCAAAACTGTCTTAAATATTTTGTTCACACGCTACCCTTAACCCTTCCACAAAATTTGGTTGGTGATAGCCAATACCCTCTTTAGGCATAAAATGATCCACAGGTATACGTGGCGAGTGATGAGAAGGGTGGGTGGTGAACTGAATGAAAGGAAGGCCATGATTGATTATGTGTGTGTGGATGAAAGGATGCGAAGATGTGCAATGGATGCAAGAGCTTATAGAGGTTGGGGGAGTGGACTTTCTGACCACTACTTGGTGGTGGCCAGAATTAGGATCCAAGTAAGATGGAGATATAGAAGAAGGGAAAGACGAGAGGAAGGAGTAGTTGCAAGGAGAGTGGAAAGGTTACAAGAGGATGAGAAATAGGCAGAGTATAAGAGAGAAGTGGAGGAACTATTGGGCAAATATGAATTGGAGCAGATGGGGGATGTGGAAGGTGTGTGCAGGATATTTACAGAAGAAATATGTGCAGCATGTGATGTGGTGTGTGGAAGGAAGAGAAGACGGAGGGGGATGCAAGGAACAGCGTGGTGGACTGAAGAGGTGAGACAGGCTATGGAACAAAAGAAGAAAGCATACAATGAATGGATGAGAAATAGGGGCGTGGAAGAAGTTGAGAGGCAGAAGAGAGAGCTATATGTAGAAAGAAAGAGAGAGGTGAAAAGATTAGTAAGAGAGAGTAAGAACAGAGTGGATGAGGAATTTGGAAGGAATTTGAGTGTAAAGTGGAGGGACTGTAAGAAAATGTTTTGGAAAGAGGTGAATAGAGTAAGACTGGGTGGAAGTGAGGTTAGCAGGGGAGTGAAAGATAAAAATGGTAGATTACTAGTGGACAAGGGTGAAAAAGTGAGCAGATGGAGAGAACACTTTAAGGAATTGTTGAACATACAGAATGGAAGTAATTCTAGTATAAGTGGCTGGGGAATGGCTGGGAGAAGGAGGGAGGTGAGAAGACAGGAAGAAATCAGTTGGATAGAAGTTGTAGAAGCAATGAAGAAAGTTAAATTGGGGAAAGCCCCAGGAATTGTTGGAGTGTGTGGTGAAATGCTGAAGCATGGGGTAGAGATGGTAGTAGAGTGGATGTGGAAGATGTGCAGATTGGCCTGGGAGGAAGGTAGAGTCCTGGAGGATTGGAAGTCAGGTATAATTATTCCCTTGTACAAAGGAAAAGGGGAAAAAGAAGTGTGTGGTAATCTTAGGGGCATTTTGTCTTCATAATATAATAGGAAACGTGTATGGTAGGATACTTATTGACAGAGTTAGAGAAAGAACAGAGGAATTAGTTGGAGAAGAACAGGGAGGCTTTAGGAAGGGAAGAGATTGTGTAGATCAGATATTCATTCTTAGATCCTTAGTGGAAAAGTTTCTAGAGAAGGGAAAGAAGCTGTATGCGGCTTTCATGGATTTGGAGAAAGCATATGACAGGGTGGATAGACAAGGATTGTGGAAAGTATTAAGAATATATGGAGTAGATGGGAAGTTGTTGAATGCTATGAAGAGTATGTACGATGGTGCGAAGGCTGCAGTGCGTGTGGATGGTGAACTAAGTGAATTTTTCTCTTTGAAGGTTGGGTTGAAACAGGGATATGTCATGTCTCCATGGTTGTTCAATCTGTACATGGATGGGGTAATAAAAGAGGTACAAGGTAGGGTAGTGGATGTTGGAGTGGCCCTGGTGAGAGAGGACAGTGTTTGGAAATTCCCTGTACTGTTGTTTGCAGATGATACTGTGTTGTTGATTGAAGACGAAGGAGAGCTGCAAGGCTTGGTGGATGAGTTTGGGAGTGTCTGTAAGAAACGGAATCTAAAGGTGAATGTAGGAAAGAGTAAAGTGATGGTCTTTGAGAGAGGTGAAGTCAGTGAATGTACAGCGAGGTTGGATGGTGAGGAATTGGAAAATGTGAGTATATTTAAGTACTTGGGTAGTGTGATGAGTAAGGATGGAGGTTTGGAGGGTGAAGTGCTTGAAAGGGTACAGCAGGGAAGAAAGGTTGCTGGTTCTTTGAAAGCAGTGATAAGAAACAGGGAAGTGAGCATGGAAGTGAAAAAGTTACTACATGACAGTATTATGATACCAGCTCATGGAAGTGAAGCTTGGACGTTGTTGGAAGGACACAAGTCAAGAGTGAGAGCAGTGGAAATGAGTTATTTAGGAGGAGCCTGTGGAGTCACATGGAGAGACAGGCTGACGAATGAGGATATAAAGGAGCGTTTTGGTGTTGATGTGGATGTGATAGGAAGCGTTAGGAGGAACACACTGAGGTGGTTTGGCCATGTGGAGAGGATGGAGGGTGAAAGACTGACGAAGAGAGTGTATGTGAGTGAGGTGGAGGGGGGAAGAGGGAGGGGGAGGCCGAGGATGAGATGAAGGGATGGGGTGGAGAGGTATATGAGAGAGGGGGGTGTGAGTTGGGAGCAGGGCAGTGAAATGGCGGGGGACAGGACGACGTGGAGGCGATTTGTTTGTGGCCACCCCAAACGGGATTGAGGTGCCTGGCAATAGATAGATAGATAGAAGAAAAAAACATTAGTTGACCTTGCCATATGGCCTTGATCTTTAACCTATTGCTTTCAAAATAAAAGTTTTATTTCTTGACTGACCCTCAATATTTCCACCAAGTATGGTTAAAATGAGATCAGAACTGTTTGGGCTACTTCATGAGCAAGCACACACACAGGCCGAACCTTGACGTTGTCCTGTGACCTTGACCTATGATTATTCTAAAAATTTAACAACTTCATTCTTGCCTTAGCCTCAGTCCTTTCCTCAAATTTGGAATAAACAGGATAAAAAGCAATGAAACTGATCTTGCTAGGTCAACGTTTTACTTAGCTCTGTGACCTTGACCTCTGGCCAATTGTTCTAAAAAAAAGTAGATTTCATTAGGTTGTCCCTCAATCCTTCCGCCAAGTTTGGCTAAAATCTCATAGAAGCTGAGCTATTTTGTTAACACACACACACACACACACACACACACACACACACACACACACACACACACACACACACGCAACTCAAAACATAACATAACCGTATTGTTCCGTGGGAGTGATTGTAAAAATTGAATGCTAAAAAAAGTCAGTATCCTTGTACCAAACGTGCCCAGACATTTCAAATTCCTCTCTTCACATGGCTAAAAGGTAAAGGTGAAGCGAGACGTCATGAGTTGCTAAGCCTGGGTGCTCATCTCTGTAACTTAAGCCTACTGTATGAGTCTGTGGCAGGTCATTCACCTTCTGTCCTGGTTTATCAGACCACTGTATAATTATTTTTTTTTTTTATGTGCCCGACTCTGGGCATAGGCTTCACAGCCTGCTCTCAAGGCCCAGTAGTCCTCCTACATACCATACACCTCTACATGTCACCACTTCGGCGCTAACACCCACCGTCCATAATGGATAAATGCTAGGGCTGTCACATACAGGACTGGTGTATTAGTGATAGCGGGGGTATTTTTTCGACATGTCGGCAGGCCTTCTGGTAGATCAGTAAAGTCTGATATTATGAAATTCAAATCCTCAAACTGTTCCGTGCCCCAGCAAGGATTTGAACCTGGGTCCGGCAGGACTGCAGGCCACCTCTCTACCGACTGAGCCACCAGCTCCCTCTAATCTTAGCTATCATCCCTGTGCTACCCTAAATGTATTTTATTTACCTGTCAGCTAACAAAGACTGGATGGACAACTGAGTCGCGTGATGACAGCTGCCCGAGTCAGGATTAGAACCTGGTGATATAGGACCAACAGTATCATCACTACCAATGCTAATCACTCGGTCACCCCGGTGGTTGCCTGAAAAATGATGCAAATAAATCTGAATGGGTGCAGATGACCTAGATGAGCTGTGAAGAAGTGGCATTGCATTACCAGCTTGAATATGTTACCTGTTCCCGCCGTGTAAGTGAGTTTGCATTACCTGATGGCTGCAGGGTTTGGTATGCAATAAGGATCTGATTTGAAATATATATATATATATATATATATATATATATATATATATATATACCTCTACCTTCAACTGTCTACACCACACTACATGTGCACAACATATCAAACCTTCTATTCACATCTTTAGTAATGGCCGCTGCAATCTTACTATCAAATGAGGTGGTACCTTGGATTGCCACCACCGGCAGGGTAAGGCTGGCGGCACAGGGTCCTCCCGGTTGCCATCAAGCGAGTGTGCCGGCAGCGACTGTTGCTATTTCCGGGAATGCTCGTCGGCGAAGAGGTAACAGTGCGGCCTTATTCTTTACCAACATCCGCGGCCTTACCACAAATTTAAACTCAGTTCATTTTTTCCTTCAGTCCATATCCCCTTTGGTCCTTTTCCTCACAGAACCACAAATCTCATCCTCTACCGATATATCTCCATTTTGTTTTCCCGGTTACCATCTCCTTACAAACTTCCGTAACAAGGGCGGCACCTGTTGTTATATCAAATCCCTGTATGCAGTTGACACTATTTTAAACTTCACTTCATCCAGTTTTGATTACTCATTATATAAAATAAACTGTCAAAACATTACCAGATATATTTGTGTAGTTTATCGTTCCCCCAATGCTTCTTCGGAACCCAGTGTATTTGATTCCATATCCACTCAGTTGAGTAACCTTGACCTTGCCCTTGGCACCGAAATTACCATTTTAGGTGATTTTAACATACACAATGTTGAATGGTTATTGCATTCTGCCCGGACTGATGAAGCTGGTCTAGAGTGCGAGCTGTTTGCGGAATCGTTTAATCTCACCCAGTTGGTAATGCAACCAACCAGAATACCTGATAATCCTGACCATAATGCCCATCTCTTGGATTTATTCTTGACAAATAATCCAGATCAATACAGGATAGAAGTACTGTCACCACTTGGATACTCTGACCACAATCTCATCAAAGCCTCATTAGTTAACCCTCCCACACCTCCCCGTTCTGAACCTGTCAGGGTGACCGATGGCACTTTGATAGGGCAGACTGGGATGGATTTAGAAATGATCCTGCTGATGTTCCATGGCAGTCTTTCTTCTCTAGTGATCCCAATTCTACCCAGTCCCACATTTGTGACTTAATACTAGCTGGTATGGATTTATTCATACCAAGTCAACAGTTCACTAAAGATCGAACTCTCCAAAATGGTTTGATGGCAACTGTGCCAGAGCAACAGCCCAAAAGTCATTAGCATATAACTCTTACTTAAAATAAAAAACATCTGAATCACTTTCCTAATTTAAAATTGCTAGAAATCATGCAAAAGCTGTATTAAATCTATCTAAATCAAACTTTCTTCAAAAGCAGGCATCAAAACTACTTAACAACCCTAATGACAATAGAATATTCTGGTCAACTCTTAATTCTTTCAATAATAACTTTAACAACTCATCTTCCATTCCCCCACTAAAATCTTCAGATGGCAACATTACAAAATTATTACCCACGTGGGAAAGCAGATATCATTGCCAGTACCTTTGCCAGAAACTCTACCATAGATGATACCGGCCAGAATGTCCCAGTACTGGAACTTGATTCTCCCGAAACTGCCCCACTTAAAATACAGATAGTCAGGTGGAATTCTAGTAACACCATGCATAATGACATATACAATGTTTTATTGTTGAATCAAGTAGCCTGAACACCCTGGATAAAGAATCAATCGAAGGCCACGTTGGCTCTCATGGGGAAAAAGTACTATACGATAAAATCCAAGATGGCCGTCAGCGAGCTCTTCGTGTTCTATTTTGACTCATATCTAGAGTTATATTCCACCTACAGACTTGATCCTGGTGTCTAACTATAGGTTTTCAAGGTCAAAGAATCTGTTTACACCATTTTAAAATAGGTTAGATTAATAATTAAGCTAATAATTTATGTTCTGTCCGTATCACATTGCTTTTAATTAAATGAAAATTATTTTTGTTAAGAATGAATAGCATTTTCAAAGAATTATACACATTTTTCTATTATCAAAATACATTGTAAAACAAATGTTCAAGCCTAATTTTCAAAACAGTATTTTATTAGAATTCTAATTACATGCTATGCTGACAATGAGTTTCAATCATATGTAGTTATTGCTGTCACAGTATACTTGTTGCTACAGACGTCTCCTTGACACCCACAGAAAACTGAGCATGACAGTTGTTCTGTTGAACAACTGCACCTTGCAGTAGAACAGGAAGTACAACCACACTTGATGATCTTCAGTATTTCTAAAGGAGCAGGTGATACATCAGGAGGCAATGAAACTGGACTCAGCATACCTGCATCTGTATCTTCTGTCCATCCAAAATGGACTGGGTTGAGATTAGGTGGATCTGGTTGGTCATAACTTCTCCAGATGGCTAGTGACAGATGTGCCCTGAGCACATGTTCTTTAAATGCCTCATTGGTTGGTGGGAGGGTAATTCTTCTGACATTTCTTGTTTCTTCATCCTTTTCATCTTTGCTTCATCTTCTTGTATCATCTCATGGTCATCTTTTTGAGTAACAAGGATTGCTAAAGCATGTGTCGATTGCAAACCATTAGGAGATGAGATATTCGCATCAAAATTGTCTGCTACGACTTGCACCAGACCCTTGCTGCTGTCCGAGATACCAAGATTTTCCATGCTCTTTGCGGCTGAGTGTGCTGCTGATGTTTTGAAGCACAATACCTCATCATAGGTTGATGTCACCCCAAATCCATGAAACAATTCGATCAAGCTCTTGTCACGTAGGCCCACTCCCAAAGCTATTTGAAGAGATGTTGGTTTATTTGTTACATTGGCTGCTATAATGTTCCCAATCAAAGCAGCAGACAGGCTGTTATCGAGTTTTGGTGACACTTTTGACAACAGAGATAGCAGTGTTGGGCTAGATTGTTGGAGGGAATCAACTAAGTTAATTCTCTTGTCAAACGTTGATGTGTCTCTTTTCAATTGATGACTCTCTTGTTTGATAGAGTCTGCTACTTGTGAGGTGATCAGTTCAATGTCATTTTCTTCAGAGTTGGTCATTACCGCTTTTAATTGTGCTGCAGCTTGACTTATGAACAAAAGGATGTTAGCAATACCTTTTCCACTAAGGATCAACAAGTCTTGGCCAATATCTTCACCCAGTTTACGCATTAAAGATCGTCGGTCCAGCTGTTGGCCTCCGAAAGAAATGTACAAATCTTCCAGCTAAATTGAATTCCACATTTTAGAACTGTCTTCTTTCATGGTCATAACAACCTGACTGAAAGCATTTTCTGTCGGCGCTGAATCATCAGTCATCTTCCTGATGTTGGTTATAAAAGATGCCAAACAATCCTTGTGATATTGCGCATCTGCAGTATGCAGATCACTAACAGCCTGCAGCACACGACCTCGAAATTCTTCTGCCCAGTCATCTCGGCGATAGTCACATGTTTCCAGAATGGTCTCCTTGAATGACTTACAGTCACCACGATCAGCAGTACGACACTGAATAACTCTTCTCCATCTATCAGGATGACGTGGATCTTTTGGTAAACATATGGTACCACAAAATAAACAATGTTTCTTAAAGTCGAATGAGATGCTTTCTGAACGACGACTTCGTTTTTGTGTTGGTTCTGCAGCTGTCAACTTGCTTATCAACTGAACGTTTGATATGATGCTTTGATGCATAAGTTGCAATACAGTTTTTATGACATTGGTATGTAGCATCAAGGTTAGATGCTAAAGCTTCATGAAGGCCATCATTTCTTTGTACACTAGCTTTCCTTAGACGTTCTCTACCAACATTACAAAATGCATTGCTATCACCACCACCATCACAGTTTGTGTAATCTTTTAGATAGCAAGAGTTCTCCATGGTGATTTTCTTCTAGATCTGCAGAGGAAATAAAGCACATAGTCAATAACCATCACCAATTCTATACAAGGAGACAAAGAATTATAATTTGCAGATGCAATATCTGAACAAAATGGCAGTGGAACTGCATTTAACTGTGGAAGAAAAAAAACAATTGATTAGTGTGCTGGAATAAAATTTTGTCTGAAAAGTAAATATCTATAAAATGGCCAGTCTTACTGTATCAATTAGACTTTCAATGGATTCCTTGACCTCGAAAACCTATAGTTAGACACCAAGATCAAGCCTGTACGTGGAATATAACTCATTTTATGATTCAAAATATACGTTAACGATGTTTCTTGGTGGCCATCTTTGATTTTTGCATATAACTCATTTTCCCCATTAGAGCCAGAGTGGCCTTTGATTGAATCTTAATCTGAGGTTACTCAATGCCTAAAATCTACTATAAAACATTGAATATGTGTCCATGCATGGTTACACCATATATGGCATGTTTTCCACTGGACTAAGACAAGATTCGTAAAATCTATCCTAGGCAATTTACCTACCAACAAAGCTCCAGGCCCAGTTGGAATTCTGCCAATTGTTTTGAAAAAGTGTTCCCCTGAACTTGCCTCTGTCCTAGCTAAATTATTCAGACTATGCGTACGTACTTCTTTATTCCCAAATTCATGGAAAGAAGCCAATATCCACCCATTTCCAAAGAAAGGAAGTTCGTCTGACCCCTCCCATTACAGACCAATAGCTGTCACATCTTCTCTTGGCAAGATATTTGAAACTTTAATTAATAAGCACATTGTTAAACTTCTTGAATCCAACAACTTAATTAGTGATAAACAATATGGTTTTCGCCATGAAAGATCCACCATTGACATACTCAATCTCTTAACTCACACCATCCATCAATCAATTGATCTTTTTGGAGAAACTCATGCAGTAGCTCTTGATATCTCTAAAGCTTTCGACAGAGTATGGCACCGTTCCCTACTGTCCAAACTCCCTTGCTATGGATTAACGTCTTTTGTTCCTTTGTGAAATGCGTGGCTTTGACGGACACACATACGGTACTCCGGAATATTCCGGAGAATACCATAGTATCCCCGACAACGAGGTGAACCAGAAGCAGCGGAGTTCGCCCTCAAGAATGCCGACACCCCCACTCGGACCCCATGGGGTAGCCGCCACCAGCCACCACCACTCCGGGCAACAACGACGTATGTCAGCCCGGGCCGTGCGCCCCTGTGACATTCAACCACCACGCCACCGCCACCGTAGGCGAAAGACACTACCTTCGCGTGGCGGAATCACCGAGTTAGCTAGGGGTGGAGTCAGAAACAATACTCCAGGCAGCGCCCCTCTGTTAGAGACGATCTATGGTCGCTCCCACAGTGAACGGGTAGAGACGATCTATGGTCGCTCCCACAGTGAACAGGTAGAGATGATCTATGGTCGCTCCCACAACATCCAGGTAGAGACGATCAATGGTCGCTCCCTTAAAACCCCGGTAGAGACGATCTACGGTCGCTCCCACAGTGAACAGGTAGAGATGATCTATGGTCGCTCCCACAACATCCAGGTAGAGACGATCAATGGTCGCTCCCTTAAAACCCCGGTAGAGACGATCTACGGTCGCTCCCACAGTGAACAGGTAGAGACGATCTATGGTCGCTCCCACAGTGAACAGGTAGAGATGATCTATGGTCGCTCCCACAACATCCAGATAGAGACGATCAATGGTCGCTCCCTTAAAACCCCGGTAGAGACGATCAATGGTCGCTCCCATAACACCCAGGTAGAGACGATCAATGGTCGCTCCCTAAGCCCTCCGGTTGAGACGATCAACGGTCGCTCCCACAGTGCTCGGGTAGAGACGATCAATGGTCGCTCCCCCAAAATCCAGGTAGAGACGATCAACGGTCGCTCCCCCAAAGCCCAGGTAGAGACGATCAATGGTCGCTCCCTTGGCCCTCCGGTTGAGATGATCATTGGTCGCTCCCACAGTGCTCGGGTAGAGACGATCAATGGTCGCTCCCCCAAAATCCAGGTAGAGACGATGAATGGTCGCTCCCCCACAGCTCAGATAGAGACGATCAACGGTCGCTCCCTCAGCACTCCGGTCGAGACGATCAATGGTCGCTCCCGCAATATTCGGGTAGAGATGATCAATGGTCGCTCCCCCAGTGTCCAGGTAGAGACGATCGATGGTCGCTCCCAGGGTGTAGTGAGGAGAGGGACGTCTCCACAACCGGAGGTTGAACTTCAGGGGCCTCGCTCCAGGATATCTCGGAGAGACCTCCCTGTTTCCCCCGGCCTCTGTTCCCTACGTGTGGCCTTCGAGCAGACACACCTGTCGGGCCCCCGTGACAGCTGCTGCCGCAGCCCTCCCCTGACGGCGCCCCTGGTCGTGGGAGACCGCAGTCTGTCGCCTCTTCCGGCCCGCCCTAGGACACCCGGGCGAGACCTCACCACGCCCCCGCGACACCGGGACCTGACCCAGAGGTTCCTAGACCTCTTCGGCCCCAGTCCTACGGGCCTTACGCCGGAGCCCAGTCCGGAAACCCCCGGACTCGAGAGGACGCCCTCGCGAGCCGCCCTGTGCCCTCCCGGCTCGCCCCGCCCGGACGACGCCCTCAGTCCGACCGGATCGCCGATGACGTGTCCTTGTTTCTCTCCATGAGAAAATACGAGTGACCCTGTAACAATCGTGAAGTAGGTTAAGTGTGACTCCCTGTCTCCTAGAATAAGTATTGTGCAGTGACTTTATGTAATCTCCATTGGGGTAAATCAGAACACAATATCCAGTTGAAGGACGAGAATGTGGGTTGAGACCTAAAGTGAAAATACGTGCGAGTGCCACCTCGAATCTTTCTAAAAACATATCTCTAGAACCCGGAGAAAGACTAAAATATTACTGGAGTTCTATTGGCTAGTCTCTAAGTAATATGGTGAAATAGTATTTACGAGTATTCCGACTTTGTTACGCGTTGTGAAGTGAGAGTCTACATATCATACCGAGGAGATGTGTAACGAATAAGTGGTGCCTATAGAAACCATATTTCCACCAAAATATCAAGGAAGGCGAGTATAACGAGATTCCCCTCTTCCGCACGCTATTCCTAAAAACTCCCTCCATTCCTCGCTCCCGCTCTTAAAGCCAAAGTAAGAATCAGAGTTATTTGTCAAAGAATCTTCGCCAACAGAAAACACCTAAACTCCCTTGCTAACATCGGGCATCCTTCAATATTACCATAACTACCTCCTCGCCGTTTTAAGTCACTCTCCGTGTCTCCCCTACCTCCTCCTGGTGGATCACAACCCCCCCCCCCTCACGCGCTCCGCGTGCACCTATACTTACTGAACTCCTAGTACTAAGATTTGTTGTACTGTCATTAGTATCTAGAAAGCTAGTATCCTGCGAGATACACAATATTTTAGATAAGGTTTTTGTATTGCTCTATATTGTGTTGTAATATCTGCTGAAGTATCCTGTGTCTGACTGTGGTAATATACGTGTATGGTGTTGCCGAAGGTTTTTATGTCCTACCTCCCTTTATTGCACTAGCTCCGGTCTCGAAAGAGGACCCCGCTCCACGTTGGGTGAAATAGGTACGAGAAGTCGAGCCTAATTCAACCCAGCATTACACTGGTGGCCAGCGGTGGTTCTAGATCCGAGCATAGAAGAGAGGTAAATAGGATATATTGGGGAAAATGGCAACTAAACCGCACGTTCAGTTACCCAAGTTTGACCCTGACCAGTATGACATACACACATATCTTGTAGTAGTTAAACCCTTACTAGATATTGCCTTCGATAATGACCAACAAAAAATTGCAGTCACACTACCACTACTGGGTAAAGCCGCAACGAATATTGCACCAAAAATTGTCCCAGAAATCACCTGGCAGAACTTTACCAAGTTCGCGGTCCAAGCCATCACCCCATCACTAGGGAAAGTGGTGGCTCTATCCAAATTGGATAGCTTTACTTATGACGGGGATTTAGATAATACCCTGTTGCAGGCAAGACGCCTGATTACTGCTGCCTACCCGGAGACAGACGAAGAGACCCGGGATCAGCACACCTTCAATACTCTGCTCTGAAGCAACACTTTACTATCCACGACCCAACAGGAGACATGGATAGGGATATACAGCTGATACGGCGCCTCCTGACCGCCTGCCCTCCTCCACAACAAATTAATGTTGTCAAGAAATTCCCCACCCGACCCCCGGCTCCCCCAGCCACACTGCGTCCGCCCCTGCCCCACACCAGCCCGACCCCGACGCCTAGCCCACCCAGGGCGCACCCCTCTCGTCGGCGCCCCGCCCCGTGAGAAAACCCAAACTTAATTCTGATCAACCCGTGGGAATTCACAGCCTGCAACTCCCGTTGTCCCCTTCATGACATACGGGACCAGCTGAAAGCTGCTCGCCGCAAAAGCACAACCCCAGGTTCACGTAAGGTTTCCGCCCTAGAAGGCGAAGCCCCAGGGGACGAGCTGGCGCCGGCGGACGACCCCCCACCAGGAGAACTAGAGCAGGAACAGGAGCACGAGAGCCCTAGCCAGCTGGATTTTTAGGCCCGTCCCCACACCAACCCACGGTGGCGGGGGCCATCACCCCTAAGTATCGCCCCCCAGTATACCACAAGATGAAAATCAACGGCGTGAAGGCCAGACTACTAGTTGATATGGGAGCAGCCAGATCCTGCCTTTACAGCCATTATTTCTCCCGCTACAAATCACGGTTTGGCCTGCTCCGCCCCGCTATCACTCACCTTATAGACGCGGGGGATGGCCCCCTGCCCATCCGTGGGGAGACTCGGGCCCTACGGGTCGACACCCACCAGCCAGTATCTGCCCAGCACCCCTTCATCATTTTTGATTCCTCCTGCCGGAGCTATGACGGATATTTAGGGCTAGACCTACTTAAAAAACTCGGAGCCACTATCGACTGTCGCAACCGACAACTCCAGTTCCGCCCCCCACCCCGCTCCGCTCCAGCCGTTTGTACCTGCACGCCGCAGCCCCGGCCGGAGGACCCACACAACCCCCCCTCCCCCGCGCTCTCTCTCTTTTTTCCCCCCCTTCTTCGCCCCCCCTTCCCCCGCGCTGCCCCACCCCACTCTTGCCCCCTCCTTCCCTGCCACCATTTCCGCCGCCGTTACCATCCCCTCACACCACGAGGCATGGGTGCCCCTGAAGAGGCCCTCGGGCCCATCCGTTTTGTTCTCCCCCCTCCTCCCTGCCGGACCCCTTTCTGCCTGCCTCGTTTCCCCTACCTTTCTCCCCCCCCACCGCGCTGCCATTCGCATCGCCAATCTCGCACCATCCCCTCTCACCCTCCCCAAAGGGCTTATCGTCGGAGAGATGGAAGAAGCCGAGCCCTGCGTCCCGTCCCCCCCCCACCGCCCAGCCCCCCTTCCCCCCATCCCTGACCATCTCTCCGACCAACAGTCAGATGCCTTACGCCGCCTCCTCCTGGAGTTCCAGGATTTGTTTGCGACAGGGCCCGCAGATATAGGACACACTACGTACCTGTCTCACGAGATCCATACGACAGGCCCTCCGATACAACAACCTTCCCGACGTAAGAACCCCCGACAGAGAGAAGAGGAGGACTGCCAAGTGCGCGAAATGGAAGAGGTGGGTGTTATTTCCCCCTCCACCAGCCCATGGTCCTCCCCCGTCGTTCTAGTGAAAAAAAAAGACGGCACGATGCGGTTTTGCATCGATTACCGCTGCATGAACGATGTCACGATTAAGGATGCTACTCCCCTCCCCCGCATCGATGATTCCCTAGACTCCCTATGCGGGGCGTCTTGGTTTTCTACCCTTGACCTCCAATCTGGATATTGGCAGGTCCCTGTCCACCCGGATCATCGAGGCAAGACGGCCTTCTCTACCAGTAATGGCCGACATTATGAATTTAATGTCCTGCCATTCGGCCTCTGCAATGCCCCTGCCACGTTTTCCAGGCTGATGGAATCTGTCTTAAGCGGCCTTACTTGGGAGATATGTTTGGCCTATCTTGATGATGTCATTGTTTTTAGCCAAACCTGGGCCGACCACTTGCAGCGCCTCCGCCGAGTTTTCACCCGAATTCGCCAGGCAGGCCTCAAGTTACATCCATCCAAATGCGTCCTGGCCGCAAAAACCGTCGTGTTTCTAGGCCATACAATTTCCCAAGCAGGAATTTCCCCAGACCCCGACAAGCTGCGTGCCATAGCGGACATACCACCCCTGCAGGATGTCCACGGCGTCCGTGCCTTCTTGGGGCTCGCGTCCTACTATCGCCGCTTCGTGAAGGGGTTTGCACAGATTGCTAAACCTCTTCACGACCTGACGAGAAAAGGGGAACCTTTCCTCTGGACAGAGGACCGACAAAACGCTTTCCTACAGCTGAAAGACAAGCTCATCTCGGCCCCCATCGTGGCCTTCCCCGACTATGCCCTCCCTTTTCGCCTCTACACGGACGTCTCCCTTGACGCCATTGGCGCTGTTCTTGCCCAGGTACAGGCCGGTTGGGAACACATTATTGCTTGTGCCAGCCGCACACTGAACCCGGCCGAGAAAAATTATGCCGCCACCAAGCGAGAATGCCTCGGCATAATCTGGTCCCTCCAATATTTTAGGGCTTACCTTTCCGGGACCCAAGTCACTATAATAACCGACCACCAATCACTCCAGTGGCTGCGACAGTCGGACTCCCAGAACGCTCAAATCGTCCGATGGCGTGACACCCTAGAGGAATTCCAATATGAGATCTCGTACAGACCCGGGAAGCTCCACACCAACGCAGATGCCCTCTCCCGCCTTCCCATCCGCGCGATCCAACCAGACTGGGACCTGCTAGAACTCTGGCACCACAAGGAACGCCCCCCCTGGATTCCAGCCCACCTGTTTCCCAAATTGTGCCGACAGGGCGACCACCTTTTAACCCCGTCTGGACACATCCTCTTGGCCCCCGATGCGGCACGTGACACCCTGCGCCAGTTACACGCCCACAACGGCATCCATTTGGGCACAAAAAAATTGCTACAGGTGTTTAATGACGTCTACTGGGCCCCGAACCCCTCCACCCTCGCCAAGGAAATTATTCAAACTTGCCGCGCCTGCGCGCTCGGGAAAGACATTACCCGGACCGCCGGGCCTTCTGGCCATATCACCGCCCACAAACCCTGGCAGCTCCTAGCAGTCAACGTGGTAGGGCCTCTCCCTCCTAAATCAGGATATAAGTATGTGATCACTTTTGTCGACACGTATTCCAAGTTCGTAGTAGCCTGCCCCGCTAAAGAACATCACGCCGTCGCTGTCGCCGATGCCTTACTCCGACACGTTTTCCCCTACTTTGGCATTCCCCAAGCCATCCATTCCGATAATGCCCCCAAATTCTCCGGAAAAGTCTGGGAAGAGCTGGCCAGGATTTTTGGATACGAAATCTCCCACTCCTCACCATATTGGCCTCAAGGGAACGCGGTGTGTGAACGCAGCCATTGTACCTTGGCAAATCAGCTACGGACCAGAATCGAGGCTACAAAAGACAACGATTGGCCAGCACACGTCAAAATCGTCCAGTGGGGCATGAATTCGTGCCCCCGAGAGGACGGGGTTTCCCCCCACGAAAGGATCTTTGGCGAAACCCCCCTCCTACTACCTTTACTACGCCATCACCTGCAACCGCCCACCTCCGCCCCCGCCACGGACCCGCTACACTTGCTAAAAAGGCGGATATACCACCTACAGCAGAACTTAGATCTTGAACCCGACACAGCCACCAACCCCTTCAAGCCGGGTGACACTGTAGTTGTCGCCCAACTCCCAACTCCCCACAAACTTGCCCCCCGTTTCATGGGCCCCCACACCATCACCAAGATCCCCAACCCTTACCAGGTGGTCGTGGACTACCACGGCACTCCCCGTACCCTCCGAAACGACACGTGCGCCCCTTCCGCACGCCCATTCCCCCGCCCCGACCCCACCCCCCCAACCCCCCACGGCTCCCGCTCCACCATCTACAACCACATATGAGTGCTACATCTCCTCCTCACCTTCCCCCTCTCCCCCCCCTACCACCTCCACCTCACCTGCCCCAGGCGCCTCACCTGACGCCTCCCCCGCCACCCCCCTCCCCCTCGCCCCACTCGTCCATGGCTTCCCCCTCAGTCCTCACTCCCCCATCTCCAGCCCCTGCCGCCACCCCCTCCCCCCAGCCCACCACCACCTCTTCCGCCCGCACCACCACCTCTTCCGCCCGCACCACCACCCCTTCGCCACACCCCCCTTCCACCCCCCTTCCCCTGCCCACCACCCGTACGCCCACTCCACCAATACCACGTTCTACCACGCCTGCGGCACGAAAGACAACATGCCCACACCCAACGCCCCCTTCCCCCCCCACCCCTACCCTCACCACCACCACCACCCGCTCCGGCCGCCTCTCACGCCCACCCGCCTGATATTCCCACACCCCTACACCACCCACCTCCCCGCGACTTCACACCGTCCAGCTACATCGGGCCCAAATCCCTCCTACCTGTACTCCCCAGAGACTCAACGCCGCATTACTGCCGCACAAAACCCGGCCTTCGCCCACTCTATCCAGCATTCAACCTCCAACCACACCGACAACCACACCAAGCAACATGAGGATTAAGTGGGCTGTATGGGCCCCTTCCTTTACCAAGAACCACCGGCTCTGCAGGCCACACCACCTGTTAAATATCCTCCAGCACACCACCACCCCCTCCGCCTTCTTCCTCACCTATGACCAAGCACAAGAGGAAAATTCTTACACTGTCGCCTGGCAGACCACACTCCGACACCTCCAGCCCGTTTACACCACCCCGAACACTCTAGCATTCCACCTCCAGCCACAGGGACGTGACTTTTTTCAAGAACACGGTGGTGAAATGCGTGGCTTTGACGGACACACATACGGTACTCCGGAATATTCCGGAGAATACCATAGTATCCCCGACAACGAGGCGAACCAGAAGCAGCGGAGTTCGCCCTAAAGAATGCCGACACCCCCACTCGGACCCCACGGGGTAGCCGCCACCAGCCACCACCACTCCGGGCAACAACGACGTATGTCAGCCCGGGCCGTGCGCCCCTGTGACATTCAACCACCACGCCGCCGCCACCGTAGGCGAAAGACACTACCTTCGCATGGCGGAATCACCGAGTTAGCTAGGGGTGGAGTCAGAAACAATATTCCAGGCAGCGCCCCTCTGGTAGAGACGATCTATGGTCGCTCCCACAGTGAACAGGTAGAGACGATCTATGGTCGCTCCCACAGTGAACAGGTAGAGACGATCTATGGTCGCTCCCACAACATCCAGGTAGAGACGATCAATGGTCGCTCCCTTAAAACCCCGGTAGAGACGATCAATGGTCGCTCCCTTAAAACCCCGGTAGAGACGATCAATGGTCGCTCCCATAACACCCAGGTAGAGACGATCAATGGTCGCTCCCTTGGCCCTCCGGTTGAAACGATCAACGGTCGCTCCCACAGTGCTCGGGTAGAGACGATCAATGGTCGCTCCCCCAAAATCCAGGTAGAGACGATCAACGGTCACTCCCCCAAAGCCCAGGTAGAGACGATCAATGGTCGCTCCCTTGGCCCTCCGGTTGAGACGATCAATGGTCGCTCCCACAGTGCTCGGGTAGAGACGATCAATGGTCGCTCCCCCAAAATCCAGGTAGAGACGATCAATGGTCGCTCCCCCACAGCTTAGGTAGAGACGATCAACGGTCGCTCCCTCAGCACTCCGGTCGAGACGATCAATGGTCGCTCCCACAATATTCGGGTAGAGACGATCAATGGTCGCTCCCCCAGTGTCCAGGTAGAGACGATCGATGGTCGCTCCCAGGGTGTAGTGAGGAGAGGGACGTCTCCACAACCGGAGGTTGAACTTCAGGGGCCTCGCTCCAGGATATCTCGGAGAGACCTCCCTGTTTCCCCCGACCTCTGTTCCCTACGCGTGGCCTTCGAGCAGACACATCTGTCGGGCCCCCGTGACAGCCGCTGCCGCAGCCCTCCCCTGATGGCGCCCCTGGTCGTGGGAGACCGCAGTCTGTCGCCTCTTCCGGCCCGCCCTAGGACACCCGGGTGAGACCTCACCACGCCCCCGCGACGCCGGGACCTGACCCAGAGGTTCCTAGACCTCTTCGGCCCCAGTCCTACGGGCCTTACGCCGGAGCCCAGTCCGGAAACCCCCGGACGCGAGAGGACGCCCTCGCGAGCCGCCCTGTGCCCTCCCGGCTCACCCCGCCCGGACGACGCCCTCAGTCCGACCGGATCGCCGATGACGTGTCCTTGTTTCTCTCCATGAGAAAATACGAGTGACCCTGTAACAATCGTGAAGTAGGTTAAGTGTGACTCCCTGTCTCCTAGAATAAGTATTGTGCAGTGACTTTATGTAATCTCCATTGGGGTAAATCAGAACACAATATCCAGTTGAAGGACGAGAATGTGGGTTGAGACCTAAAGTGAAAATACGTGTGAGTGCCACCCCGAATCTTTCTAAAGACATATCTCCAGAACCCGGAGAAAGACTAAAATATTACTGGAGTTCTATTGGCTAGTCTCTAAGTAATATGGTGAAATAGTATTTACGAGTATTCCGACTTTGTTACGCGTTGTGAAGCGAGAGTCTACATATCATACCGAGGAGATGTGTAACGAATAAGTGGTGCCTATAGAAACCATATTTCCACCAAAATATCAAGGAAGGCGAGTATAACGAGATTCCCCTCTTCCGCTCGCTATTCCTAAAAACTCCCTCCATTCCTCGCTCCCGCTCTTAAAGCCAAAGTAAGAATCAGAGTTATTTGTCAAAGAATCTTCGCCAACAGAAAACACCTAAACTCCCTTGCTAACATCGGGCATCCTTCAATATTACCATAACTACCTCCTCGCCGTTTTAAGTCACTCTCCGTGTCTCCCCTACCTCCTCCTGGTGGATCACCCCCCCCCCTCACGCGCTCCGTGCGCACCTGTACTTACTGCACTCCTAGTACTAAGATTTGTCGTATTGTCATTAGTATCTAGAAAGCTAGTATCCTGCGAGAAACACAATATTTTAGATAAGGTTTTTGTATTGCTCTATATTGTGTTGTAATATCTGCTGAAGTATCCTGTGTCTGACTGTGGTAATATACGTGTATGGTGTTGCCGAAGGTTTTTATGTCCTACCTCCCTTTATTGCACTAGCTCCGGTCTCGAAAGAGGACCCCGCTCCACGTTGGGTGAAATAGGTACGAGAAGTCGAGCCTAATTCAACCCAGCATTACAGTTTGGTTTCTTCAAATCTTAGTGACAGGAAAATAAGAGTAAAAGTAGATGATGTATATTCCAATTTCCACTCAATTAACGCCGGCGTGCCGCAGGGATCAGTTCTGGCGCGAACCCTATCTCTGGTTCATAGTAATGATCTCTTATCTGTCACCAACAATCCCATTCACTCATATGCAGATGACTCAACACTACATAGTTCATTCACACTCAGACATCCATTTACGAAGTCTAATATCTCTACCTCTCAACTCAGTACAGCCATCTCCATAAATCAAGATCTATCTACAATCAGTGAATGGGGACAACACAACCTTGTCTCTTTTAACCCCTTAACCGTGGGGTGTCACTTTCGTGACGCTCGGCCACAATGGATCATACCGCGGGGCGTGACTTTTGTGATTCTGTGTTATTTTGAATTATCCCGGGCTCTCAAGTGGTGGCTTGTATCATCTATCAGTACTGCCAATGTCCAACACTACAGTGGGGCACCAATTTTCGCGCCTAATTGGGTCCAAAAATAATGCGCGAAAGTGGAATTAGCGAAAGTTGGGGCATTGTCTTTATGGCAAAAAGGCTAATTGGTTCCTGGTTATCCTAAAGTAACATCAGATTTTCAATTTCACTTGCAATACAGTACATCAAATCACTATTGTACATTGCATTGTGAGATACAAACAATAAAAACTGTACAGTACACATTATATGAGGAGAAACATACCACAGAGACCAGGTTGAGGTGTTTAATGGATGTTGGGGGTAAGTATCCGAGGTGCGTGGCGGGCTTATTTAGCCACGCCAGACGTATTGGCGCCACCTCTTGCTGCCTCGCTACCACTCTCTCTCTCTGCCTCCTCAGATGCAACTTGATGCAACACTTCCACTCTGTGCTGAATTTCCCTTTGTATAGTAGAGGCCATTGAACCGTGAGAATCCAACACAATGGAGCTAGCACGCTCGTACACAATGGCGGGAATGGGTGGACAGAGAGTTGACATGACGTCATTCAAGATGGCGGTGGGTTGAGGGCGGGCGGTGCAGGAAATTCAAAGTTCAAAATATTGTCCCAAACCCAAAATTTGTGCGCGAAAATCGATTTTTTTCAAGCGAAAGTGGAAGTTAGGGAATATTTGGTGCATGCCGCAAAAGTGGATTCCGCGAATCCTGCTGTAACGAAAGTTGGTGCACTACCGTAGTCAGCACTCCAAATCTCATCTGTACTCCTATCCATTGTTGACATTTTAGCGATTTTACCCCCTTCGTGACTCCCCTCCCTACCGGCCCTCCATTACCCTGTCCTCTAACCTCCCACACCGCGCTGCACTACGCAAATTTCCCCTGGATTTTTCCACAGATTTCATCCATTGAAATAAGCCCTATGCCCTATACTTACACAAAATAATATATACAAAAAAAAAATCAGGTAAGTGATAGTGTTATACACCAGGAATTGGCTAATTATCACCTGACAAAACCTCACGTGCATTCATTCGCTACATTGCCACGGTAATTTCCCCTTTGAATTATGCTTTGTAATCAATGTCTGTAATGAAAATATAAATCAGAAAGGAAGGGAGAAGCCTAAGTGACATTTACATTCACCTGGAACTACCTATTTCTTTATGTATTGCCGGATTTTCTGCCTATAAAAAATTAGCTTGTAAGTTAGCAGCACTCAGCCTAAGTGTCATTGTCAACCCTTCCCTTCTCAGATAAGCCGTGGCATTTAGTTCCTTGTCCTCCGCTGTAGTGAAACCATGTCGCACTCATGCCCCGTCATTCCTGCCGCTTCTGCGCCCATTGCAAAGGGCCCCGTGACCTCTACCCCTAAGAAAAGTAGTGAGGGAACCAGGAAAGGCCTTAGTGACTCTGCTGTGGCACGTGAACTAGCAGAATTGTCCATGGTGATGATGGACAGTGATTTTGACGATTCGGGTGAATCGTGTGATGAGCCGGGTGAGGTTATCGTGCCAGAAACTGCTACAACGAGTGCTTCAGTGTCAGAAGTAGTCTCTAGCTCCAAGGGAAAGGAGCCTTTTGTGCAGCAAGGTAAGGAATTTGGGAAGGGAGTGAAAAGGCTGCGTGTTAGCCCCAGAACAATGCCCCCACGTGACCCAGCCCACCATGAGTCACGAGTGCATTCACTTCCCCGTTCCCCAAGCCCCACTTCACTCATTTCTTCATCATCGTCGGCTGAGTTATCTCCGGAGTCTTCGTCGTCGGAGTCACCACCAACATCAACAGTGAAGGCAGGCCGTAGAGGAAGAGGTAAATCAAGGAGAGTGAAAAGTAGTGTAGCTAGTGGGGTAAGGGCTGCTAGTGCTGTACGGCAACCCAGGGTCAGTGCGAGTGACCTTGAATGAGATAAATCTGCCTCACAGCCAACCTCCACCACCACCACCACCACCACCTGCCCTACACCGCCACAACAGGGAATCCTGGACGCCTTCGCGTGGACAGAAGGGTCAGATTTTGTGCCTGAAAATTTAGTATTTGATGAGAGCTCCTCAGGAGTTCAGCTTGCCTTCACTATTGACGAAAATGCTGAGTGTGTGGACTACCTTTTGGCCTTCCTAGATGACGAAGTCATGCAGCACATATGTGATGAGACCAACAGGTATGAATCACAACGTGCTGCAAGTGGTATAGGTGCAGCCAAGATGCAACGGTGGTCCATGCTGGGAGTGCAGGAGCTGTATGTGTTCTTTGCCCTCATGCTTCTCATGCCACACTCCAAGAAGCATGAGTTGGAAGAATACTGGTTCATGGACCCCTTACTACTCTCACCCACCTTCAATAAGTACATGGCCAGAGATCGCTTCCGGAACATCACGGGAAACCTGCACTTTGCCGACAACGATGTACCTTCCCAAACCGACCCACTCTGGAAGATCCGGGAGATTCTGAGCAGAATGAAGGATAAGTTTATGTCATTCTTCCACCCCTTTCAGAAGGTTGTCATTGACGAATCCTTGGTTTTGTTAAGAGGACGTCTTCGGTTTGTTCAGTACATTCCAAGCAAATGCCATCGCTTTGGAATTAAGTTCTTTGTACTGTGCGACTGTAAGACGGGGTACATCCTTGACTTCGTCATATATTCAGCCAGCACTGTCGATCTGGATAAAACACACCCCCTTGGCTTCTCAGGCTGTGTAGTGAAAGTGCTCCTAGAAAAGTATTTTGGTGGGAATCATGTGCTGTATACAGACAACTACTATACAGCACCGAAACTTGCCAAATACCTTTCTGAGCACGGCATTGGCTCCTGCGGCACTGTGAAAAGTAATCGTGCCCACTTCCCCAAATTCCCAGAGGCAGGAACCTCGCAGCGAGGAGACGTGCACCTACGCAAGTCTGAGAAGATGCTGGCAATACGGTGGCATGACAAGAGGGTCGTGCACATGCTCACCACCGTACATAAGGGGGAGATGACAGACAGTGGGAAGGTCGACCGTACGACAGGCGAACCTGTGATGAAACCTGATGCTGTGTTGGACTACAATATCAACATGCGGCTGGTGGACAAGTCCGACATGATGATTGGTGAGAGCGACTGCCTCGGGAAGAATACTAGGTGGTACAGGAAAGTTTTTCTGCATCTCATAGATATGACGATGCTGAACGCCTTCATCCTGTACAAGATGAAGGTCAAGGCACCCAAGTCCTTCTCCCTGAGGTTGTTCACCAGGACTTGTGTCCAGCAACTGCTGGGAAGATATGGTAGGGTGACAGCAGCAACTCCAAGGCGCCATCCAGTAACACTTCCCGACCTACTTGAGCAGAGGGCGTATATGGATCGGCACAGACTTGAGCTTATGCCTGCCACAGGGAAAAGGAAGGCTGCGATTCGCAGGTGTCAGGTGTGTGCACATACCACCCGCTGCACACCTGAGCACAAACGCACCTCTTGGCAGTGTGCTGAGTGTCAGGTTCCTCTCTGTGTTACCTGCTTCTTTGATTACCACAGACAGAAGCAGTTCTAACAGTGCAAGTGTGAAAGCAGAATAATTTGGAAGTAATGTGTAAATAATGTGTAAATAATGTGTAAATAGCAGGTGAAAGCAATGGATGTTCAGTACATATGATTGAACAGTGTATTATAGTTTTATCTTACTGAAAGTGACAGTGAATAACATAGTGTAAGTAAAATAGAAGGGTAAATATTGAAAATAGAATAGAAAATGTAAATAGTAATGTAAGTAATTAGTAATATAAGAATATGAGTACAAATAATTTATGTTATAACAGTGAAAGTGAATCCGTGGCTCTCTACGTATTTTACTGAATGAAAAATTGAATGACTTCAGTGACAATAAACTAATACGACTGAAGGAAACTTATGGAGAAAGACTCCAGATATATATAAGTGTGATATAGTAATAGAAATATAAAGTGTGAGATGTTTTATGAATAATAAATGACAGAGTACCAAGAGCGAACTAGTGCAAGTGAGATGATCAGACGCGCTCGTAATTTCCATTGCTTTCACAGTGGTTTTTTTTTGTAGTATGGATCCCAAACTACTTGAAAATCATAGAGTAGTGTTTATATCTGGCTGTGGTAATCATATTACTGGTTGTCGGGAAGTGTAAAGTGGAGACTTCGTTACCCAACTTCAGAGGTCTCCACAAGTCCTACGGTAACAGACGAAGGCTCAACAAACATTCCAGGAGAAAGCTGAAGGTATGTGCCATAAGCATATGTAATTTTCATATTCTAGGACTAATAACTGATTTTTGGCAAATATTTTTTGAGAGTCTGTCGGAGCCCGAATAACCCCGCGGGACACGCAAAACATTGGTAAACATGCCCGCGGTGTAGGGGTTAATGCTAGTAAAACTAAATATATACAGTTTACTAATAGACAGATATTGCCAGATTCGTACATTACTTTCAGTGCTACTAATATTCCCATCTCCAAAAGTATTGAAATTCTTGGCGTCTCACTTAACAGTGCCCTCAGCTGGACCTCTCATGTCAGATCACTTGCTAAAACCGCCTCAAAGAAACTTGGATTATTGTACAGAGTCCGTAACTTCTTCACCAATGAGCAGTTAGCTATAATTTATAAGAGTCATGTGCGCTCTCAGCTTGAATATTGCTCACCCTTGTGGAATGGTTGTGGAGAGGTTGCATTAACCCGTCACGTCCCGAGGTTTTCCGCACCTCCGACATCCCCCAATCCTGAGGTATTTTCGATTTTTTTTTTTTTTTTGGCTAAAACCTTCGCTTTTGGTGAGAAACATCGAAAATTCATAGAGAAATCGCTCACCTGAGGTTTAAAATACTCAATCCAGGTAGGAGTTCCTCCTTACCTGACTGGGTTTTCTAACATGCTGGCACCAAAGAAAACGAGTTCTATGGGAGGGTAACTATTTTATCCACTCATAAACAGTATTTATTTATTTACTTGGTACGAATTTATATGTAGTACAAGAGTATATTGGTTTTCAAACAGTAATATACTGTAGGCATTATAAGCATTGTTTCACTCACTAACTCATCACCATTCATGACCTTTTTTTCCCACATTACCTGATCATCATTTCTGACTGTTTCTTCCTCTAATGCTATGTAAACACTGTCCTCCACATTGTCATCAATTGGGGAATCACTCTGGCCCTGAATATCTTTACTGGCCAGGTCACTGGTAACAGGTGAATTGCCGAGACAATGGCGTGAGGGGGGGAGGGGGGAGGTTATGTGGTGTAAGGCATTGTCCCTGCTTGGCATCTTGTAGAGGTATAGAGGAAGGTGTCCCGTGTATATGTACGAAAAATCACGCGCGAAAATTGAAAATTGTGCAAATTAGGGACCTTACATTTGCACGACGTACCGGTACGTCGCTGGGACTGGTAAATGCAAATTGTTGCAATGTACCCATAACGTCGACGGGATGGGGCAGGTTAAGACAACTAGACAAAATTCAGAACAAAGCTGTTAGAATCATTAACAACCCTGCCATTACAAATACCAGTACACTACCTCCCCTGCAAGTAAGAAGGAATGTTGCCTCCCTTGCATTATTTTACAGATATTTTTTGGCAAATGCTCAGATGAAGTTGCATCCATGGTGCCACCTCTCCATACCTTCCCTCGTGCTACACGGGCATCTGGTAGCGCTCATGACTGGAATGTCACTCAGCCATATTGCAGAACTTCTGCCTATCAGAATTCTTTCAATCCCCGAACTGCATCTCTCTGGAACTCGCTTCCTCAGAGATGTTTCCCTCCAAATTTCACCTCACAACATTTCAAGTCTAATTGTTACAGATATTTTATGAACAGAGGACACCAGTAATCTGGTGTATGGATTACTTTTTTTTTACTCATTTGTTTTTCCTTCCTCCGTTCTGTTATTTATAATATATATATATATATATATATATATATATATATATATATATATATATATATATATATATACAGTATAATTATATAGTGTAATTCATCGGGTCGGTCAGGATCACTTGATGGTCGTGATGGTCAGCTTTTACCCTCCCGGAAGGGAGCTGAGAGCTCATATATTCCGATCTAAGGGCAAGGCTGTGACCTTCACACACTCACACACCCGTCCCCTTGCTCAAGGGGGACAGTAACTACCCACTTCGTCAGTGAAACTTTTCGCAACCTGATCGAGGCGCGAACTCCCGTCCACCAGTTGGCAAGCGGGAACGGTACCACTGCACCAGCGAGCAGTGTGTGTGTGTGTGTGTGGGGGGGGGTGTCACTTTCCATTTTTACTGCGTGGGTACCAAAAACAAGATGCATTTTTTGCATTGATGGTTGGAAAGCTTTTTGTGGAGGAGGACAGTGGCATCTAGATTTCCTACCTTAATACGACACACAAGGAATGCCTGGGGAGAATTGCGATTCCTATATCTTTATATTCTTTTAATGCATAAATTTAAGTCCAAATTAAGGTAGGAAAAATGCGAATTTCGAAATTATTGTTTGAAGACTGTTGGACACAGGTCTCTGTATAGTTCTTTTTAATCTCTATTTCCTCAAAATTTGCATATGGTTCTCGGCAGGAGCATCAGACAACATCGCATACAGAAAGCCCAGTAGTCTTGTTGCCAACCATGTGAGCCCAGGAATGTTGTTACCACAAAAGTGTCTTTATGGAAATACGATCACTGGGGTGTAAAGACTCAGAATCACTGGGATGCTATCACTGTACATGTCGGGCAATTTGTGTAGTTATCATACTTAGCTGCTAAGTATGCAATATTTAACCCTTCGTTAGTCAGGTGGGGTGTTTTGGCATCCCAAAATTTTTTAAAAGCTCATATTTCCTAGCCGGTAATTCGAATATTTCTCTCCGTTCCAGTGCTCTCCTGATTCAGTGAGGGGAAGGAGTATATGGATTGGTTTAGTCCTGCCTCTGCTGTAGTGTGAGAGAGGGGCACTTCCCCCCCCCCTGGGGTGTCCAGTCACCTTATCAAACTAACCATTTAGATCATATTGTGATATACTGAAGATTGTTTTTTTAATCTTATTTTTGCATATTGTTTATCATTATACTGATTTTAAAAATCACAAAATGTATTTTCCTGTGCGTGTTTACCTGACAATGGAGATATGAGTCCATTTGTTATTTTTTGACTGATATAATTTATTTACTTTATTATTATAAATTAATAAACACCACCTGCAAGGCATTCAATCTTTTCATTGGTGATTGCTGAGATATGCTGAAGCGGCAGTATGAATATATTTTACATGTTAGTAACACTAAATGTATTTTTGTATTGGGGTGTAGTAACACCCCACCGGGCTAACCACGTTTGAATGCCCCACAGGACTAACGACGGGTTAAAAGCTCCCATATATTCAATATAAACACACTTACTGATATGATCTTGGTGTCTCCACCCATGTTTTCTACCTCAGGAATTCACTGAACATGTTTTCATCCTCGTATCTATGTCTCTAATAGGCATAATGTGTATAATTATCAATCATTCATCAGTAATCGCCAATCTCCAATAACTATAAAAAAAACTTCTTGGATAAAAATATTCAAAAGGATAATGCTGTCTCTTTCAGATGGGATTATTTGTATTTAGGCATGTTTCAAGAAACTTACTACTGCACATCAGTTTTATATATATATATATATATATATATATATATATATATATATATATATATATATATGTGTGTGTCCGACTCTGGGCATAGGCTTCACAGCCTGCTTTCAAGGCCCGGTAGTCCTCCTACGTACCGCACACCTCTACATGTCACCACTTCGGCGCTAACACCCACCGTCCATATTGATTACATGCTAGGGCTGTCTCATACAGGACTGGTGTATTGGTATTCGCTGGGGTATTTTTACATGTCGGCGGGTCTTCTGGTAGATCAGTAAAGTCTGATTTTTATGAAATTCAAATCCTTAAACTGTTCCCTGCCCCAGCGGGATTTGAACCCGCGTCCGTTAGGACTACAGGCCACCTCTCTACCGATCGAGCCACCGTGGTCACAGTTAATTATGTGACGACTAGAATATCACCGTTACTTCTAAACTACTCATGATAAGTAAAACTGACTAAGTGCTTTATTTACAAAGCCCTTAATTCCACAAAATATACAATGAACTAGTCTTCTTTGTAAATCGCTTCTCCTCCCTCATGTTCACCGTCATCTTCATGAATAGGCAGTGGACTGTGACAACTCTTCCCACTTTCACAGTGATAATAGTCTGTGCAAGACAAGTCAGCTGATTTGCAGCTACATTTATTTTGCCTACAAGGGGTTGTTGCACTGCAGCTGCAGCTGATGATGTCAAGGAGTTGTACGGGAGCCACTGGTTGATCTGCTATACGTGGCATTATTTCTCCATGTGCAATTTTCCAGCGTAGCTCGAGGTATCATTTGCATCAGCTGGAGGGCCCTCTTTGTCAGCAACTTTCTGCAGTTGCAATTGCAAATGAGCTCTGAGCGAGTGGAAGAAGATATCCCTGTCCGTAGGGGACAACGTCTTGAGTGGAGGTGACTTCTTTTTGCATTTTATGATGTATCTTGCCTCATTCATGGAAGAGGCCTTCTTTTGTCCATATAGTGGCAAGAAGAAGGCCTGAGAAGTTCTCTGAATGTCATTATGAGAGGCACCTTCTTCACCAAGAACCGTGTCCAAACCATGAATGTCATTGTTTAGTAACACTTTCAGACAGAAAGCTTGCCACTCTCACAGAGAAATGATACTGTGTCACGGCCAGACAGTGTATATATTCCGAGAAGATCCTGCCTTTTGGCTCCAAGCTGTGCAGCAGTAGCACTGTTGTCAAGGAATGTCCCATCCCATTTTTCCATGTGTATGCAGCACTTGTTTCAGAGATCCTTTCTCTACACCCCAGTACACTGCCATCGCACAGCAGACGGATGATCCGAACTACTTCAGCAGCTACTTTGACCAGGTAGCTTATAAGTATGACGTCAGCTTCATCATGGGTGAAGAGACTGTTGGCTAGGCCAATCATATTAACCCTTAGGCCAAGGTTAAAGGTGCAAAGGAGCTGACTCAGCTGCCGCTTGTTGTTCTTGTTTTTCATGATGTTGTCTTGAACTGGAAGAGGGGAATTAAGTGAAAGGATATACTCCATTGCACCTTCGCCAGCTCTCCTCTGGCGCTCATGATCCTTTGCACTTATTCCATCGTATCGATCAAGATCACAAACATCAATATTTGTCGCTTCCAAGCCGCATCTTCATGCTGTCAGCAACATTGGACACCATGCCAGATACTGGCCAGACAACATGATACAACAGATGACTTGCATCAACGAGAAAATCTGTAGTCGGGGCATTCTCATGAGGGCAACTTATTCTCCTGACCAAGGCAGACCTGTCCCCCTTCCCTAAACAGCCAAATTCGTCAACCACTGCCGCTGGAACTGCATTGATCTCATACTGGAAGATGTCCTTTAATTCAATGTCTCACTGTTGGCCGACTAGACTGTAAGTAATCGTGTGAATATAGCTTCCACATGATACACAGGCTTCCCCTTCAGGTTGAAAAATTTCTTTATATGCTGCATTACTTTCACTTGCTTCTCAATCTTTTTGTGAAAATCATCAGGAAGTGCTGCTGCAAAGTCCTTGTTCATATTCTCTCCAGTGGTGACAGAATTGTGTACATTGACATCTGAAGGGGCCACCTGTCCATTGGTGATGTTATACAAATGCAATGGGTTGGTTTCCAGGGGATGAACGTGCTTCTTCAGTTCTTCGTATACCTTATTTCAACTTTCTGCATCGAGTTGTCTCCTCTCTTCACCTTCCTTATATTTTGCCTCTGATTGCTTGCAATCCTCCTCAAGGTCTGCACAGTACATTTCATCGATAGTCACTGAAAGGTGCGAGCAGAAGCTGAAAGAGGTGACCCAAACAACTACTTTCTAGCATTCTGTACCTGTACCTTTCCCCTGTTTGATGTAAGTCTGCTCTTCAAATTGGCACTGCTGTAGGCACTGCTGGGCTGATATCTGAATGGCGACATACATGTGCTCCAACCAGAAACTCCTTCTTGGCGTCGTCTGGAATGTTGCTTATTTCACGGAGATGCCACGTGATCCATCTGGCATAGTTATGATGCCCTGCTGCAGAGAATTACTTCTTCACTTCAGTGAGATAGTGCTGGTCAAGAAGATAGTCACCTTCATGCCACGCCTTCACGAGATGGTGTGCAATCAAGGTGGGGATGATGAAGCAATCCACCCACAACTTTCCAGTTGGATGTTCCCTTGCCTTCTCCATATATACTGTACAGTAGTCTCTTCATCTGCTTTTGATCCTTCTTTCAGGAAATCATGCGGTAGAGCTGCCACTACGAATCGAAAGGCACAAAGTGTCTTCAGCCATTTCTTGCCGTTGAGAATACTGGTAAAGTTTGCAAAGACTAAGTGGAGCAGCACCTCGAGGCCATTTGCCTTAATAAGCACTCCAATACACCTCAAGAACGACATTAGTGTGCGCATCATACTTGGTTTTAGAATTATGCATTTCCATTGATTTTGTTCACTCCATTTTATGAGGCAAACCACAGTATACAGCTGCATGTCAAAGGTGAGAAATTTGTATTTCATTCCAAAGCTTTTCTCAACCTTTTCCATGTAGGCCATGGTTTGCTGCATTGTATCGGGATGGGTCGGAGATAGGTCCCATTGTGGGCCAACTACAAACATGGTCCTTTGTTTCTCAGCAGCAGCCTCTATCCTGTCCTCAAGAGCATTATATGCTGACCAGAAAACTGCTTCTGGATCAGTATGTAACTACGAGTACCAAGCAGAATCCCTCCTCTTTGCCCTTACTAAACTAATTGCAAGATGTTCCTTATCGGATGGTGACTGGAACTTGTCTTGAAGGACTGGTGGGTCTAGTTTAGGTTGGCCCTTGCAATGCTCGCATTGTTGATATTGGTCTTATAGATGGAGAACTGAAGCCTCAAACTCTACAGTCGAGGGATCATGAGCTGCATCACTCCAGCATTTCCTGGCATCACGATGTCTGTTGGATGATGTATGAACTCTGTAACTATAGCAAGACTGCTCCTCTGGCCACTGGGGGGTGCAAATCGTAAGATCAAGGTTATCTGTCCAGCCAAAGTTAGGCCTATGCTCAGCTGTGAGGCCCAGTTTCTTGTAGTATGCATCAACATTCTCTGATACATATGATGCTGCTGGTTTCCTGATTCACAAGACTTCGTGGTATGTGGTTAGTAAACCGAGTTCACTCAGGGTTCTTATAATCTCTGAACTGCCGTGTTTGTGATGTAGTTTCACAGCAAGACCTGGTTTCTTGTCGTATTGATTTGTTGTTGAATACATTGCGCTAGTATAAGAGATGGCTTTGTGACCTTTCCATCTGAGACTAAGACAGAGACGAGCCCTAGAAGAGTCTCACTTGTGTCCTTGATAGTCTTGAGGAAGCAAAAGTTATTCAAATCATAGTCGTGAGGTTGAGGAATGTTTCTTATTTCAGCCTTGATCTCCTTACTAACGTGTTCACAGCATCATCTGCAGTAGATCTTGAATGTTTCACGAATTTCAAAAATTTTGTTAAAAACTTCCTTTATCCAGTGAGTGTCACAACCTTCCATGCTGACAACAGTAATATCCTTACCGAAATCATTGCACAGGTGGACTAACACCTGCTTCCTTGACTGTTGTCCCGACCCTTCTGCAAATAATTGTTGTAATTCAGCTCCTGTCCAAGTCTGATGTACGTCAGCTTTCATATGATCATTTACTACATACCTCAATGCCTCATCAACAACGGGTTGCATGATTCTGCATTTACTGTATTCATAGGGATATGGTGAAATCTGTCATAGAAGCGAACATGGTACAGTGCATCATAGGCAGGTAAGTCTGTATGAACACTACAAAGCCTCAGAGATACCCTTCTGCCCCAGTAATCCTTACGTTGATCACAAATATCAGACAAAACTTGCATGAATGTGAGCACGCCTTACTCTCTCTCTCTTGTTTCGCAGTGTTTTTCTGTATCCTAACGTTCTGGATGTTTTGGATCTTTTTGGAGACACTCATTGTCACATATCAGACAATCTCTTCTGAACTCAAAAGTTGAATTTACAAGAGATTTCAAAACTCTATCGGACTCAGATGTCAATGGCGCCTTTCACTTGATCTTACCAGCAGTCTTCTGATTCCTAGATCCTGATGTATAGGTAGGGTAACATGGCTTATGAAGGTGAATTGTTACCGTTTCACTGTGTGACTCCATTAACTTCTCCAATCTGAAGTGAAGATAATCATGTTTCTCTTTGCTTTGAGAGATGATAGTCTTTCTTCCAGGAAGCTTGCAATTACACCAAATTCCTTTGCTATGACAGGGAGCAAAGATGCAGTGCATCACCTTGATAAATCTGAAAGTAGACAAATAATCAGTTCATTATTCATGAAGCGACAGATTAATTACACCATTGTAATTTGCTTATACACATAATGTATATTAGAACCATAGATACTAGGTTGAAAACATACGCTGTGTTCTTTGGGGTCGAAAGCATGGTTATACACACCAAGATCATATGTGAAAGTGTATTTAAATGAAAGATATGAAAGTTTTTAAATATGAAGTAATTACCATCTAATTATGCTAATTACACAAATTGCCCAACATGTACATGATAGTATCCCTGTGATTCTGAAACTCTAGACACCAATGATCATATTTCCATAAAAATAATTCAGTGGAAACAATTCTGGGTATCACTACAGGGAGTATTGAGCCGGCAACTGGTCTATAGGATATACCCACATATTTATTTCCTTGTGTCAGTCGTGACCAGTGAAGACCTCAAGCATTGTGTATATTTCTCATTCATTTTCCTGTAGTTATAGTTTTCCTTTTATAATACACACGCGACTAATGCTGCACCGGATATCAAGAACAACCGATGACGATGGTAGACGCCAGACAATTGTTGGGGAAAGTATGATCGTTTATCGGCACCAAAACGGAAGGTATCAGCTGACAATGCATCTGCTACTTTCTCTCTCTCTCTCTCTCTCTCTCTCTCTCTCTCTCTCTCTCCTTAGCGACATACGGAGACGGAGGGAATGACAGTCGCGGTCCGGAAATAAAATGGATGAAAGTCAATAAAAGAAACCGAGGGCGCACATCGGGTAAAGATGGAAAATGTACTCGGGGTCGGGATGCGGGGATCGTAAAAAAACAGGCAAGGCGAAAAAGTGGCTTCCATATCGAGTATATGAGGGAGGAGGTGGAGAGGAAGAGACAGGGGAAGAGAAGAGAATATGAAGAAAACAGGAAGTGTGAGATATATTTTGCAATAACTAAAAGAAATTTAGAAACATTTTGGATATATATATATATATATATATATATATATATATATATATATATATATGAGAGAGAGAGAGTTAAACTTGAAGAAAGGATGGGGAGGAGAGAAGATGAAAGGGTGGGAGAGAAGGGAGATGAAGAGATGTGACCCTTTAAAATCGGTTAATCATTATTTCAATCCCCTCAATAATATTAATCGAGGGAGGGAGGGAGGGAGGGAGGGAGGGAAGAGGCATATAAGGACAGAAGGAGGTAAGGAGATAGGGTGGCAGGGAATGGGAGAGGCATGACTGAGAGGCAGAAAGGGGTGCACAGAAAGAGGGGCAGAGAAGAAAAGGGTGAGAAGAGAAGAGCAAGAAATGTAAGAGATTAGCAAAGAAATGTAAGAATTAGGAAAGGAGACGGAGAAGGATGGGAAAAGAAAAAGGAATGGAGGGAAGAGAGAGAGGGGCAGGGGGAGGAGAAATAAAAAAAGGGGGGGTAGGACAGGGAGGGGAGAGGAAAAGGAACGGAGAGAAGAGACGGGGAGAAGAGAAAAAAAGGGGCGTAGGGTCGGGAGCGGAAGGGAAAAAGGACAGACGGAAAATGCAGGAGGAGGGAGAACTATATGGGATGGTGGTGGGTGGGAGAGGGGTTCAGAACGGGAAGTGGGTTAATGGAGTACAATATGTGCGTGTGTGGCTGTAGGTGTATGGTGTTTTATGGTGTGTGGTGTTCCTATACAAGTATAGCTGGCTCTAGGCCTGTAAAGTGCTTTTGGTGTTGTGGTGCCTTTGGTAACTGAGGAATTTTTTGTACGGGCTAGTTTCAGTCGGGAATTCCGAAATGATGGAATTCTCAGTCCCTCGGTTTAAAAAGCAGGTGTTGCACACGCGGTCATTTAATTCTTTGTCGCTGTTATCTCTCGTCTTACTTTGACCAAACTCTTCCTGGTACTTTCCTTACCCTTTAAAAATGAATGAAAGAAAATGTTTCCTCGTCCATTATGCAGGATGGACAACCTCGTTCCATATTTACAAAATTTCTTGGGCTTGAGTTGTTTATAACATTGCCTAGTTAAAAGTATGGTTGTTTCACTAATACAGCTCCCATTCACTTCACAACCGACCTAGAGTGAATGATAAATCTGAAAAGAAGCTACAAAGAAAAAGATTTCTGATAACTGTAAACTGGTGTAGAAATTTGTTTATCTTGGAATTGGTTAATATTTTTCATAAGTAAGAACCCTGACTCCGTGACTGGCGATCGCCAGGTACTTGAAAGTTGATTCCTTATCCTTGGCCAGCACATGCCTCGGTGGTCACTCCTGTCACAGCCAACCAGGAACCAGGAAGCAACTAAGGCGGAAGGGGAAACGTGGGCTGTGTGGGTCTCTTGCCGTCTCTGGCTATCTCTTGTCTCCGTTCGCCAGACTATCGTGGAGGACAGCAAATATTCAGCCAGAGATATAATTTCTAAACTTATTTTTACTACTGATACGTTATATAATTTTACTTTTGAGGAGACGTCCTGTAGTGATACTGTCATTCCCAGTCCCCACAGTTCAAAAAGTCTCCTCTACCCTGTAAACTTAACACAGTAATATCGTCCGGCAACAGCAAACACAAAATATATTCCTCCGGTTGAAGAGGTTAAATAAAAAAATTCCAACAAACAGCCCTCTCTGTGCTACTGTCTGGACTGGTCTCCTACTTTCTTATGGTCTCCCACCTACCAGTATACAGTACAGTACCTCCCACCGCAACACAACATAACATACGAGGGGCGTTCAAAAAGTTTTGGCAACAGGGTAATAAAAGCAAAATTAATAGAGATACACATTTATTGAAGTTCACACTCCTTCAATATACTCTCCTCTAAGGTTTACACACTTCTGGAGCCGTGACATCCACTTAACAAAGCACTCCAAGTACTCAGAAACATGTATACTCTTCAGTTCTGAATTTATCCTTCTGGCAAGGTCCTGTTCCCTTCGAAAATGGATCCCAGCAAGTCTTTTTTTGAGAACTTAGGGAATAGCCAAAAGTCACACGGTGCCGTCCTGAGCTGGCACCGTGTGACTTTTGGCTATTCCCTAATTTCTCAGAAAAACTTGCTGGGATCCATTTTCGAAGGGAACAGGACCTTGCCAGGAGGATAAATTCAGAACTGAAGAGTATACATGTTTCTGAGTACTCGGAGTGCTTTGTTAAGTGGATGACACGGCTCCAGAAGTGTGTAAACCTTAGAGGAGAGTATGTTGAAGGAGTGTGAACTTCATTAAATATGTATCTCTATTAATTTTGCTTTTATTACCCTGTTGCCAAAACTTTTTGAACGCCCCTGGACCGCATCCTCGTTGTACCTTCCCTCATGCCTCTCCCTCAGTAACGACCTATGTGTTTGAGACATGTCGGCCGGGGCAACGTGACAACAGACCACTCTATGCTCACACTGCCCGAGTAGGAAGCAAATTCAACCATGGCGCCCTTTGTTGGAAAGGAAGAGATAAAATGGCTCTCTGCCACACCGAGAGTAGAACAGAATCACTAATCTCTTCTCAGATGACACTGAAGACGTATATCCAATTCTAACAACTACAGCGTCCCGCCATGAGGACTGAGTTGTGGACATCCACTGTAAGAAAATAGTTATTCCAAATGCTGTATGGTGAGTTTCGTCAATATTTCCAGCTATGTTATGTAGTTTTATCAATGTAATATCCTTACCAGTCTCTAACTTATTCAAATTTTGACCTATGAAAGGTAGTCCAAATCCAGTATGATATCACGAGTTACTTTAAACATTACGGCCATAAGATTAAAAGATTAAATGCAACGAGGAACGCATGCCCAGGGAGACCGGATATACTGAGTCTTCGTCACTTGCTTCAGAATGAAACCCCACAAACTGGATGTTGGCCTCCGCATTCGTGATTTAATTAAGGCTTAAATATTCGACAGGTAGTCAAGCGTAGCCTCATTGCTGGGTTCAGTACTGAAAGATTTTTCCCTTGTACAAAACATGTGTTCATTGATTACATCGACTAATATAATTAATGGATATAAGTCTCCCAGCTCCCTAATACTAACTATGGATATAAGGCTCCCAGCTCCCTAATACTAACTTAGTTTCTTCTAGTCTTATCTCTTCTCCAGAGGTTGCTGATCCCCTGTGAATTTTCAATTCGATGATTTTTTATCCGGAGGTATATAAATGAGGCTGTTGTGTGTTGGAGGAAATGCAGCCTGTTGGTGGAGGGTGGCATGGAGATTTGTTTGTGGCTGCCACTTTCGGAATTAAGGTGCTTGGTTATATATGGAGACGAGTTCAGCACCAGCACTGGGTAACGATGTCGCCGAAAGCCAAGCAGAAATGGGTAGAATATGTTAAGTAAACGTAGACTGCAGGTAAAACTAGAAAGAGTGCTTAGAGAGTGCAACAACCGCGCTCATTAAATGGCCTAAGGACCGAATTTTTGTCATTATGATCTTGACCTTGTATCAGTTGCTAAAAAACGAATCACTTCTTTCTTGTCCCACCACTGAAGCTTCCATAAAGTTTGCTTCAAAGCAGATGAAAAGTGTTTTGAACCAATCTTGCCTCGTGATCTTGATTGTTGACTTTTTCCTGTAAGCATGACCTTTGACTGATTGCTGTGAAAAGCGAATCCCTTTATCTTCATCTTGCCTTGAGTCTCTCCACAAAATGTAATTAAATTAGACAAAAACTGCTTAAGTTGGCCTTGCAATGCGACCTTGATGTCTGACCTATTGTTATAAAATACACTGGGTTAACCCCCTTGTCTTATCTTCAGCCTTTCCACCAAGCTTGGTTCAAATAAAATCAAAGCTGTTGTACGGTAGTTAATTTGTTAACACACAGAAGAATCGAACTCCTTGCCCTGTTCCCTTGGTCTTTGATTGCTCATAAAAATGGAACAGCTTCATTACTGCATTGCTTTTAGCACTTTGGTGTAAATCGGACAAAAACTGCTTAAGTTGGCCTTGCTAGGTCATACCTTGACACCTTGACCCATCTCTGTGGTCTTAGTTTTGACCTATCATTCTAAAAACCAACAGGTCAGCCCCTTTGGTGTCCCTCTAACACTCTACCAAACAAGTTAGTCTGGAGGAATTACACTGAACCTCGTTCCGAGACATATACAAAGTTTTATTGCATTTTTTTGATACATTGGACCCTACTAATGAAAATAAAAAAGTGCACCCAGTTGGCACATTTGAGCATTTTGTTATACTGGCCGAAATCCAAAATGGACGCCTGAAAAAATGAAAAATTACAATATTTGATTACTAGTGTCATTAGTTTTATTAATATTACATTATTTAATTGCAGAATTATTTCAAGAAATTCTAGGCATAACAAAGTATATTCTATATGTGTAAATTGTGAAAAGAGAAATTACTCAATTAATTATACTGTAATTGCTTAAGAAAGGCACCAAATGTGATTACCGTATCCTGTTAGACTATCACCAGGTATTACCACAATATTTCATTTTCTTAACAAATTATACAGGGAATGGAGGGGGAATTAGGTCTTTCTGTCAGTAAACATTTTTAAATATTTAACATGTTTATTCCAACAAACATATTTAAACCATAATCTTTTTCACAACTAAAATGTTCATATCCCTTATATCAGAATGTTAGACCAATTACGCCCTTCAAAATTGATCAAAATGCTTTACATAAAAAATATATGTTGCCTATAAATATAAGAACACTGATAAACTAAACACATTTATAATTAATATATTGTCTGTCATTTCTGTGTCCATACTTTCCTCATTACTTTCCTCTTCTCCAACTGACACTCTTGATTTACTTTGAGGATTGTGGCAGTCGGTTCCATGGCATGCATAAAACAGTGAGCAAGAAAGTTGTGCTGCAGCACAACTGCAACGGGCAGTTGAACTTGGGTGTGGGATTGACACCCACACTTGATTAGTTTTAGGACATCAAATGGTGCAGGAGAAACATCAGGTGGCAAGCCAGTTGGAACCAACATGTTTGAATCAGGATCCTTCGTCCACCCATAATGAAGAGGGTTCATTTCTTGTGGCTCTAGATCAAGGGAGCTTCTCCAAATTGCTGCTTGTAAATGGGCACTGCAAACATGTTCTCCAAATGCTTCTGTTGTTGGTGGCAAAGCTTTTAGCTCTGGTGCTGTGGTGAGCCGAAGATTGCCCATCTTTAATTGCCACACAGTATATCTTAAAGATGTCATGTTGTTTTCATTTGGAAAGCCATAACATGCTGCAATGAATTTTGTGGCTTCAGTAGTAACATCAGTCAGCTCTTCTTGTTGCCACCCTAATCTAGTGTCTTCCCACTCTTTATTGCCTTTAACAATGCTCCTTTACCAGTACCCTATAAATATGAAACACTGTCACATCCTGAAGAACATGGGCAGGTAACAGACTGTTGAGAACATCTTGATTTTGCTCAACTGTTGCTTTAATATCTGCACTTGATCGTGAAGGGCTTATTCCAACCATTACCATATTGCAGGGAGGATTTTCTTGCTTATAGAAGTGGCATAGCAGGACAAATATGGCTGTGTCATCAGCAACAATTCTAATGCTGTGTCTTCCTGACCTTGCCAAATGGACAGCTTTCTGCACCACAATAACATCAGCTTCCTCATGTGTTGTGCGCAAGTCAGGCCTGCTTCTTTTGATTCCATTGCAATGCTTTACTGGTATTGATTCCTTATCTGTAATCACAGGGTGTTTGTCATTGTGTGGCAGTAGATCAGTGTGCTCACACAGATACTCACAAATGAGATTAATCACCTGGGATTTATTGTGTGTAACAGATATACAGACCTGTGGTGGCAGAGGTGTTGCCAGTGACAGTCTATGGCATCTACTTGCTTCCTTCCCAGCTCTAGCTGCTCGTGTTGCCTCTTTTATGCTTCCACTGTGATATCCGTCAAAGACCAGATGTGCGTTTGCTGCTAAAAGACAATGACATATGTACTGCACAAACTTTAGTATATAATCTTCTATGACAACTTTGCTTGGACATTTGACAATCCAGAGAATTCCACACCCATCAAGTATTATAGCATCAGCTGGGACCGTTCTGCAATCAGATATCCACTTGGATTTTGGCTTTCAGGGAGGCTTTAGAGGGTGACAGCCTCATATCACCTGTCCTTTCCTGGAATATTGAGGGTGGGAATGCAGCCAACTCATAAAAGGACATCTCTCATGTTGATGCTCCTAGAGGGTTGAAGACAAAGCACTCTTGAATAGATCAATGTGGTATCATACACAGGTATATTGTCCACTTTAATTTTTTTTCTTGAAGTTGACATGAGCACAACTGGTCTTGTGAGTGGCTTGTGAATACTTTGAGGCCATCCTTCCTCAAATGTTTTCATCATAGCTGCTCCCAATTCAACAGCCCTGTCAACATTGACATGCTCTGCACATATCCTACCTGTTACCACATTAATAAGTCCAGGTGGATGGCACTCTCCTTTCAGTGGATCTATGCAGCTTTGAAGCTTCCCCCGAATTTTTGCTCTGTCTACTTCACCACTTTGTATCCTTGAAGGACCTTCTTCCTTATGGGTCATGACTGTGGATTGTGCTTTTCCATCAAGCATGGATACAACATCTTTTTTTAGTTGAGCACAGATATGTAGTCCAAGACCCCATCTTTTCAATGCTGCTGGTTGATGGGTTATTCCAATAATTCCTCCTGGACTATGGCCATAACGCATGAAAGTTGTCCCAACGTACTGGTCAGACCAGATGCCATTCCAGATGCCTGGTTGATGTCGCAATACATGACCTCCGTCCATGAGGTCTTGAAGCACTTCATCAGGCAGTTTGCTCATAGAATGAAAATAATACAAGGCATATCTTGCATCATTGGCATGACCACAAGCAAAGAAATAAGGAAGCATCTCTTTGTTGACAAGCAAATGGAGTGGCCAATCACCTTCTCGTTCAGCAAGAACAAACTGCATCATCAGAAATATTGACTTCACAAGGACATTGGTCCATAGTTTTGCTGTTTTACTTTGTGCTGCTCTGAGGTTTAGTTTTGTCATAACTGTGGATATCATCCTGAATAATTTAATGCAACAACTCCTCAACTATGATGCACAGAGCTTTCATGTTTTGTGTATACTTTTTTCCACTCAGCATTTTAGAGACCGCTCCAAATGCAACATCCATAATATCCTCTAATCCAGTGTCAGCCATGAGAGTGCCAACAGCCCCTGTGAAGTTCATAAGCGTATGCATTCCACCTAAGCGTGGAATGAAGTTTAAGAACATATCACTATACACCCAAGATATGTTTATCACAGCTTTATACAGCTGCTGATCATTTGTGAAGATTGTGCATGTTTGTCCCATAGGATTAGTAATTCTCTGAGATTCTATCATAGCTGTCAACATAGAACTTGGATCTGCAGGAACCATATCTATATTAATATTGTATGACGAAAATTAAACTCTGAAAAAGACAGCTAAACATGTTTTATTGGCATCATCATTCATGCAGGCGGCCATATTGGATTTCGGCCTCCATTTTGAAACGCTCAAGTGTGCCAGCTGGGTGCACTTTTTTATTTTGATGGTTACATCCCAAAGTATCAGAAAATCCAATAAAACTTTGTATATGTCTTGGAACGAGGTTCACCCGAAAATGACCCTTCTGCCCTCAGACTAAGTTGGATAAAAACTGTTTGAATTATTATGTTCACACCCCTCCTTCCCCCCAACCACACACAAATAACACCTGCTCTGGTTTCGCGTGCACAGATGCAACAGCTATTGCTGACACACTTGAACAGTGATACAAGGACAGACGGGTTCATAGCATGTGATCTTGGCAGCGTAATATAAAAGGACTCCCAGTGGAGTACACAGGGATATGGGAGTGGAAGTGAGTATTAAAGCAATTGTCCAGACTGCATTGAGCCAATGGGTAAGGAAGGCAGGGGAGAGGGTTAGAGTGTCCCTCTAAACATCAGGATGAACACTGAAATTTTGACATACTACAGAAAATAATAAACCAGGAATCCTAAAGAAACCAATAACATTACAAGCAACAATATGATGAGAGAGCTTGTGAGATACTGGAGGTAAAAGATGTAGGGCCCGTTGATGTATCATCAGGATTTCAGGTTTTTCTTAAAAACTGTATTACTGCTGGATGCTTTACTGGGAGAAAGTTGTGCAACACTCCCGGAGTCTGGTTGATCTCTGACTCTCATACATTCTTTCAGGGTAAGGGTATGAGAGTTTCCTTTGTGTGTATTACCCAATGACATTACTACACTGTGTACACATAAAACAGTCACCTCAGCAGATTTGGTAAGAAGGCAGCTGGCCACTACCAATTCATGACATTCTGGCAGCGTCTGAGTCATGACAACTAAGCAACAAACATTCTCTCGCTTACAAAGGGTTACAGAGCCTGCAGGACGTGACATTCGCCAACTGTTCAGAAACTTCCCTATGGGAAGTTACACAGCTGGTGGTAAGCCACTGGAACCTGGGAGGAGTTAATAGGTACAGTTCAGATTGACTGATTATGTTGTATCGTTCATATCATTGCTTCCCATTAGTGATTCAATAATAACAGCACTTCAGTCATCCCACATCTTACCTTCACACTCCAAACTGACTCCACTCCACAACCCCCCAAATTCAGGTATAAAGGACTCCCCCTCATTGATACCTTGCTGTCTGCGTGTTCACGTTACCACATCAACCAGTTGCTGAGTCATTTTCCCCGGCTGTCTTGATCCATGTGGCAATATAGTATCTGACCCTACCCTTATTTTCCCCTCATGTTCATCTAGTTCTAGTACATAGTTGCCTTCTCATCATATCCATCCATCTCTTCCCTTTTCCTACCCCATTATAAGATGATGACAAGCATATCAACATTTTAGCTTGTCACTGACTGGCTGAGTAAATAAGTAAGTACCATAAGTAAGATAGTACGGGACTGAGTTATAGAGTCCCTGATCTGATTTTAACCCAACTTGGTGAAAGAGTTGTGTGTCTTCCTAGAAACTGACCTATTACAGAACAATAAGACTAGGGCTAAAGTCACATAACAAGGTCATCTTATCCATTTCTCCAAGGTAAACCAAATCTGAATAGCATGCATTGTACCTGTCAACGACACCAACGATGATCACACCGCCTCATAATAGCGAAATATCCTGAGTGACTATTAGTCGAATTCAGAAACAGGGATCTGAATTATAAATTCGACAGGTGCATATCGTATACTGTTGAAAACTGGAACTTATCAAAATTTTGTTCTATTGATCCATGTGTAGTTGACAAGGATAATTCTAATTTTTATTTTTCTTGAATTCGAGCAGACAAGCGTGTTTGTCACCCAGTGCTGTTATAACTTACTAGTCCACATCAGCAGCATCAATGATCTAAACATCGTTTTCATAAGGGAACAGGCCCCAGTCACTTAACGGTGGTCAAACAAGTCACTCATTGCACTCATTAAGAAACTCCAGGTCTCAATCACCTACAGGTGAGTGATCATGAAACCCCTTGCTTTCTTCAGGAAGTTATTAGCCTCAGTCACCTAACGATGAGACAATGAACCGTTCAGTGCTCTCACCAGGAATCCGTTGCTCTCAGTCTCTTAATGTTGAGGGAACAAGCCATCAAAGCCTCCAACAACCTTAATCAGCATAATCAACTTCATCCCCAATTATGTCCACCTGTTCTACCTACACATCCTCAGTTCTTTTCTGTCCAACTCACTACTGCAAGTGTTAATGGTACTCTGTCTTTCTTGCTTGCAACTAGTCAATTATGAACTTTTTTCTCGGGACCTGCAGTCTTTACAACGCACTGTGTCTTAGCAACTATAAATGAGCCAATTTTGGTTGGCTTTCTTTCTCTTTACCTTTCTTTGAAAGGAACAGGTTTTGCAGACTGTTAGCCTGGTGTTCTTTCTTTTGGCATAAAGTACTTGCATTTGGAAAGGTAGATTCTGGAGGCCACAGCCGCACCAAAACAACATTGTAAAAATCTAAGCAGTACATAGACTATGGTGGCACCAATGTGTCTAGCTTAGGGTTTGGCTCAAGGAGTCTATTAACCATGTACTTTCACTGCTGAACCAACCGTGCTAGTGGCAAGGGCTGGAATACTATCGCATTAGTCTCTGAGTCACTCATTTTAACCTGCCACATGCCGGCCGACTTGGGACCTTCATGGAGCTGTAGTGCCGGCCAATATTGGACCTTTTTTTTTTTTTTTTTTTTGCTAGATAGGTTAGGAATGATGGGGAGACATGGAAACAACAATAAAAGTACTCACAGAAGCCTAAAAGGTCGATTTTGAGGTCGATTCTCTCTCGGCGGGCTGCTGCAATGTTCAGAATAACGCCCATAGACTTCATCGGTCACTGCTGACACCCAGCGAGTTGAGGTAGGAGATCTTCGTCTACTTCACTGGTAACTACCTGTATCTTAAATGACCCAGAGTCACTATCAGAAGGTATATAGATGATGTGGGAGCTGTCCCCAAGCATAATTATGTGCAGGAGGACATTATGACATTTGAGTGAGTGAGTGGCATTTTTCAGATAATATTCGTATTACTGTATTGGATTTTCTAGTTTTCATATGTAAGCAAGTGTTTGCCCACACACATATATATATATATTTTACATTTGCATCTTTTTTTAACACAATGAATTATTCTAGCACGTTGTACTTACTATGTGTGTCTTTTCTCGAACACAAAATATACATTACACGGTATATATGAAGTACTAACACTGCACTTATTGTTATGAAATCCCTTACACTAATTTATATATACATTACAGTTACTTGTGAAATAACTTACACTAATTTATATATACATTACAGTAACACCTATAGGCGTCTTTCTTCGCACATACCACAGTTTTGTAAAACTTAGAAGTGGAGAAGGGTGTGATATTCTCAAAGCATGAGATTAGGCAGAACTCCACGTCACACTCCACATATTGGTACCTGGTGTCCTTCCGTTGGGTTCGTGGCCAAGCTGTGCTGTGCTGGCAGACGTGGCACTTGCGTTAGGGAGTCTTTTTTGTGTCTCGTGTGGTGATAAGTTTAGGGAAGTGGCGTTTGGTGAGGCGTAGGGGGTTGTCACCACCACGTGGATGTTGGAGAGGCCCACGATCACGTCCATGGATGCCATTCAGCTCCCTACACAGCTCTCTGATGAACTTCTCGAGGGTCTCGCTGGTTCCCGTGGTGCTGGTGTGGAGAAGGTGGGCGTTCAGTACTGTTATGTCCAGAAGATGGATGAAAAGTTTCTTGTACCACTTCATCGTGGGCCTGGCAAAGTCCACACTTGAAATCATGGCGTCAGATTGGTCCACTTGCTGCATGTTGATTTTATAATCAATTATTGCCTCTGGCTTCCAAATATGAACCCGTATCTCGATGTGGTAGTCCACGGTCATGGTGAGGTTCATCAGGGGGAGATGAACCATCAATAACAAGTTCACTTCTCGGTTGTAGTGCCAGGTGGCGGTGAGGGTATTGTTCGTATGGTAAAACATCACCTCCTTCCTTTGCAGCTTCCGGCCCACCTGTAACATGTCCTGCCAGGTTTTCTTTTCTGTCCCACAGATACCTGTCTCCTGCTGATGCAAGTACCAAGCAAGAATCGGCCTAGTATTTACAGTTATCTAGGTGCAGGAAGTGCCCATGATGAAGGTGCTTCTCCATCATCATCTTCACCATGTCCCTGACACTCCAACTGTTCTACCTTCCATGATTTCCGTTTGTGCATCTGCATATACCTGGTCTTACAGTCACACATGACAAAAATCTTGAACCCGGGAAGTGTCTCTTGCTTGGGATATACTGTCTGAAGGCGATGTTTCCCGTTCATAACACGAGACTCTCATCTTTGACCAGGTCTCTGCAGGGAGAGAAAGAGAACCGTGCCCTTAGATGATCAAACACCAGTCTAATCATCCTCATCCTGTCAGTGCTGCCAATGTTGCTGGGGTCCTCAGTGTCAAAATACTGAAGGCGGCTTAGTATATAATGGAACTTATTCCGCCCCATAACTCTTCTGAAGAAGGACGTCAACGTAAGGGGGTCGACAGTCCAGTATGACGGCAATCGATTCTTCTTGCTTAGTCCCATCAGGAGAGCCAAGGCCAGGAATTCATTGCTTGTTATGTCTACATCGAAGAATCGGCTGTGGGGTGTCTGTGGGGTTGTGCCAGAGCAGAGGGTGGCATAGGTGATAGGGAGATGAACAATTCTCAGAATTAGCTCCCTCATAAAAAAAAAATTCTTGAAAAAATCAATTCTCCTTGAGGTGGAAGTCAGCTCCAGCACAGTACAGCCTGCCATATCACTGCCTGTGAAGGGATGAATGGTGGGAACGAAATCACTCCATCTTCCCACTATCACATGACTTCTTCCCATCCCTCAATTTCACCTTCATCACCAATGGGGCCACCTTTGTCACTGTCGTCAGGATGGGGAGGATATTCAGTAGTAGGTTGGGGAATAGAGTTTGCTTCCTTACTTTCCCCATGACTTGCATTTGTCTTCCCCCTGCCTTTTCCCTTCCCTTTTCATTTACCTTTTGTTCCCTTCCCCACCGTTTGAGGCTGTGGGGAGGGAGTGCAGGGAGGTTCAGATGTGGTGGAGGTGCTGGGTTGGGAAGAGGCAGTGCAACATGGGGTTGGAGGTGGCGGTTATCGTCGTGCACCTCGTGAGTAAAACAAAGCAGTGCTCACCTTGACTATACAGCTCTTCCCTACTCCTTTGGGTTTTCTGGGCGATCCTACCCATGGAGGCAGCCAGTGTTCATCTGAGGGGTTGGCCTCGTATCCCTCATCACTAGAAAAATCTTCCATGGGACGAGGGCAGTGTGGTAAGGCGGGAAGGGGTGGTGGTGGTGGTGCAGGGTGAGATACAGCCATGTCGACAGCCATATACCTCGCCTTTCTTGGGGATGGAATCTCGTCCTCACTGCTTGATTCTGACTCACATTGGACGTAGTCTTGATCAGCAACACCATCATCAATGGGAGAATCATTTTCTACATCATAGGGGCTGTGCAGGATCTTGTCAATCTCGTGTTGGGCAAGACCACAATGTTCCACGGTGCTCACTTACTCAGACACAAAGTGTGATTGGGTTGATAAGGCCCTGCGGGGGAGGAGGGATGCAGTGATGACTCATATAGTGGGTATAAGGGTTAGACAGGCATGGGAGTATCCCTAGCAAATATCTTGTGCCAATTTTGAATTTTCAAATTTTGGCAAATATTTCAAATTGATGATGTATACATACATCACTGGTATTCTGTGCACATGTAGGGCCTGACGTATACATATGTCACTGGCCTGGGGCGGGGTAACCAAGAGAGAACTGGGCTAGACTGAAGCCCACAGGGAGGGTCCAACAATCTTCCCTGTTTCTGAGTGGATGCTAGACGATGCCTCCCAGGGATTTCAGTGATCCTGAAATTAAAAAAGGTACATTATGACATCTTTAGGGTTATTTTAGGCTCTTTTAGTTAATTTTTAAAAAGAGCCCCTCAGGGTCCTCTAGTAAACAGCTTGACTGTCCTAATTGCTTTAATGTGCGTGTGCTTGTAACTTTGTATGGATAATCCCTTTCAGGCCCTAACTCAAACTCTAGCAAATTATTTGCATAGTGACACTGCCTTTTAGGTTTTCAGTCTAATAACTTGTGTATTGGCTTTGTCATTCCAGCTTTTACTATAGTAATATATAAATATACTATTTTCCATAATCTGAAACAAGTTGCACATGTTACTGACAGCCAGTCTATTTATATAAATATACCACCGGTCTTGCATGTAACTGGACTCTTTACTGTCCTTCTTGTATGCAGACGTATTGTACATATCACTCTTAAACGAAGTTTAATTGATATATTATTGTCTTTTTATTCACCAGTCTAAGCTGAAACTCAAAATAAGCAATTATTTTACTGGTGGCAGCAGCATTTGATTCTCATAATCAGGCAATAGTATTAAAACAACTAGAGAATACTGAGATCAAAGCAAATTCCAGTGTGGTATTCAGACATTCACAGTGCCTGTTGAATTAATATAAGCAATAGCCGATACAGCTAGAAAACAAACTCACGTCTTCCTACAATACCTTAACGAAGTCAGATGGTGAAGAGCAACATCGCACTAATATGACAATCCCAGTAGATCTCCTTAACTCATGAACTCCATATCATAGAATAACAGGTAATCCCGAATGAACCAACCCTTGCTTACTTTTTTGAGCCACAGTGAAGAAAGTGGGCACTCCTTAAGGCAACGCTTACCATCACCTTCGCTGATGGGATCGAGACTGAAACTTAACTGAGGATTATCCTAAATGTATTAAAAAACTTTTTTTTTTTTTTTTGTAGTAGTGTTGATTTCTGCACCCCCACTTTTTTTCTTTTGCATGGAGAGGGGAGACAGGCATACAGGTGGAGTTTTGCTTTGACAATAGCTGAGCAGAAAATGTCATTGAAGGGTCAGGACATATGATGTGATTGCCAGGGAAAGGGACCATGGTGAGGATATTAATAATCCCTCTTCCCTGGCAGCTTTATGGCTTTTAGGCATTGCCATTTTTATTCAGTTTAAACGAGAACTGAAATACAAGTTGGGTATTGGGTAGTACCACGGGGAGACCATACAGAGGTGTGAGAAGAGAACGAGCAATTGGACAAGATTGACATACGTCCCCAACCACCATGCGCCCCTCTTCCCCTCAACGGAATCGACTAGAGGTATGTCTCCCTGCCACATTACCCTCCACCTGGACCTGTGCTCAACGGAATCGGGGCAGGATCTGTGTACTGGCAGATTTCCCAAGTAGGACCGCAACGATGCCTACTGTGCTCATCGGGGAAAGGACGCCCACTGTGCTCCCTTCACCTACAGCCACCAGCAGGACCACGACGATGCCCACCGAGCTCATCAGGGAGGGAACGCCCACCATGCTTCCCTCACCTGCAGTCCCTGCCCTGAGCAGGACTGTGGCAACGCCCACCGTGCTTGCTGGGGAGAGGACACCCACCGTGCTTCTCTCGCCTGCAGTCCCAGCGCCTAGCAAAACCGTGGCTGCGCCCACCATGCCAGTTGGGGAGGCACCGTTCACTGTATGGACCTCGCCTGTGAGGCCTAATACAGTAGGGGAAGGTTCGAAGAAAGGAAGTGCCCTTTGAGCACACCACCCTTCAGACAGAACCATGGCGGTGCCCACTGTGCCAGGGAGGCCCCGCCCACCATGCGAACCTCATCTGCTGAACCTGTGGCACCTATAAAGGGTCACAATCCTTGTTTTGCGTCACTCCTCCAGAGGACGAGTGGGTCACGCCCCTTGCTCACTTCACTCCTCCAGAGGCTGAGCGGGATGTCCCTCTCACTCTCCCTGCACCACAGGGGGCAGAGCAGGCTCCCCAGTGGAGTCACTGCTAGAAGAGGTCTGGAGTGGCCCTATAGTGAGTCCTGGGGTACACTCATTACAACCAGCGCCCCTAAGTCACCAGTCACTGTTGGACTCCCAAAGGAGGCGAGACTGCAGGAAACCTCTGACGGGCTTCCTGGAAAGGAGAGACCACAGGCAGCCCCTGTCAGACTCCCAATGAAGGCGAGACGACAGACACCAGACGAAGAGGGACGCCCCCCAGAACTCCCAGCCAAGACCTTCCTAGACAAGCCGGCAAACCGTCCTCCACCATGGGCAAGCACAAGGAAGTGTGCCTACTAGACCTGTTCGGCCCCAGCCCTGAGGGCCGACACATCGACGGAGACCTCTCCAGTGAAAGGCCTCCCTCTGCACCATCCAGCAGCTCTCACCCCACGATCAAGAATAAAATAGTGGTCCTGCGCCCCTTCAGAGAGTGCACACCTGACAAGACACCTCCCACACCTAGGTGCCACCTGCAGTTATCTTACCAACCCACTAGTTTCAGACTCAGATCCTTATAATTCATATAGTGTGTGTAATCTATCATATTGTATTGTGTCAAGTCACTGAATTCTTTGTGGGTAATATACGTGTAAGACTGATTAGCTTGTGTTTTTAAGCACTGTTCCTTTGGTTGCATGCTCTGGACCCGGTCTTAGAAAGAACCCAGTATCAGACCCACATACTCTGAGTGCAAGAAGTTGATCACTGAGTACGCTGCATAACAAGAACAGTGTTTGGTAAAGGCGTCTATCCACTCACTCGATGTAGTGTTACATTCAGTTGACCTAACTCTGAATAACAAGCTAAATGATTTACTGTAACCCAGGAAGCCATTAAATATACTGGGTGGTAACCCAGTATAGTTAATGATGCCTGGTGGTATAGTGGAGTAAGGCACTCTAACTGGTCAAACCTAGATGAATTTACATAGTACTCATGTAAAGCCACTCAGATGAGCAAGACTGGTCACTCTGGCATTAAAAACGAGTCAGAGTAGCCTAGCCCCGGGCACCTAAGCTCTTGATAAGGAGAAAAGAGCCTGGACGATAGAGAGATAAACAAGAGTAGTGTGTAATGTAAATGTAGGTTAACTGTAGAAAGAAAATGAAAAATGCTTATGAGGGTATGCTGGCCTACTCTCAGTATAACTGTAAGACTACAAGATAAAGAAGGACCACTCACCTAGTGCAACACCCGTTCTTGTTCTGGCTATCCTGATCACAGGTGTAAAGATCAACAAAGGTGGATGACCATGAGATGTTAACCTTTTGACTGACGGAAAAGGAGTTTCAGATATCCGTTATCAACTTTCTCTTTACATCACGAGTGCTGTTGATGTTTACGTGCTCCTTGTATCAAGCATATGTTCCACTCCTTTCAGCCAGACCACTAACAGCTGCACCACCTCAGTTTGTGTGCGACTACCAGTATTTGATGATGTCAATGGAGATTAAGGTTTTTGCCTGCTTCAGCCGCCTCTCCTGGTGACGGTCAAGCGAATTACATAGAACCACTCTCTGACTTAATCTATATTCATTTCTGCAACATTCGTGGCCTTACCGCTTTCTCTCTGTCGAACACCACCTCTCTGCCTCTAAACCTCACCTTCTCTTCCTCACTGTGGCTCAGCTGTTCGTGGCCACTGATAACAAACCCTTTTCTGTGTTCTCCTACTTACTCTATGCTCACTTCAAAGGTGGGCGATGTGTATATGTACACAACATATCTTGCTCTCATGTTCCTTAACTTGAATCTTCTGAATTCTCTACTCTCTGGCTTCGGCTGTCTTGTCACACATTGACTAAATATATCTGTGCTGTGTACTAATCCTAATTCTACTAACTATGAAAAATTCCTTGACCATTTTACTTCTGAGGTGGAATACATCCTTTCATTTTTTCCATTTTCTGAAATCTGCATTTTTAGATGATTCCGATGTTCGCCACCACCTTTGGCTCTCCTCTCCTTTCACTGATCCACCTGGTGAACAAGCCTACATCTTTTCTATCCTTACTGATCTAGAGCACCTTGTACAGCACTCTACCTGTATCCCTGACCATCATGGAGAGAGTTCCAATATACTTGACCTCTTCCTTACAACTAATCCTTCTGTATATGCTATTAATTTTTTCTCTCAATTGGGCTCCTCTGATCACAACGTTGTCACCTTAACCTGCCATATCACTTCAGTACGGCCTGAGGACCTTCCCGAGAAACGGCGGCTGTGGCATTTTGGAGCTGCTGGTTGAGAGGTCCTCAGGCAGTATTTATTCGATTTTCCCTGGAATAATTATCTCTTCCATGGCCGAGAGCCACCTGAATGTGCCTTATGAATTACGGAGGTTATTCCCTTTGGCATAGAACCATGCATTCTTTTCTCTTATCCTTGACTAATGCAATAAACCTTGGTATAATCATGCGTGTTCTAATGCTGTCCACAACAAGGAGAAGACCTGCTAGAGGTACTGGAACCAACCCACCCCTGAATCTCATATTTTTTATGTCTCTTTCCGGAACCTGCTAAGTCTGCTCTTCTCTCTACTAAGAATAATTTTATTCGTGCTAAATGCTCTGAACTCTCTCAGTTTTTCCTGCTCCTTGTGGCACCTTGCAAAAAACCTTTCTAACACTTGATCATCCTTCCCTTCTCTTTTCTGCTCTGATAGCTCTGCATCTGATTCTTTTACTTTCTCCTCTAATTCCACCTTAGATAATTCCTGTGTTGTTCCTCCATCACTTCCCTCCTTTGACTTTCTCATGACTGACAAAATTTCTTCAAGTGACGTACTTTCTGTCATCACTGACTTCAATACCAACAAGGCATATGAGGCTGATGGGGTCTTTTCCATTATCCCCAAGAGCTGTGCTTCTGTGCTTACACCCTGCCTAGGTACACTCTTTTCGCCTTTGTCCATCGACTTGAACTTTTCTTTCTTGCTGGAAGTTTGCTCTCATTCAGCCTATCCCAAAGAAGGATGACCATTCCCATCCCTCTAACTATCGCCCAACTGCTTTAACATTTGTATTTCTAATGATTAATAATCTATTCATAAAAAAAAATAAAAATAAAGCACCTTTACTCTCATAACTTTCTTTCCTGTTGCCAGTATGGATTCCATCAGGGACGCTCCACTGTCGGACTTCTCATCTTCCTTTCAGATTCTTGGTCATCCTCGTTTCAAGACTTTCGCGAAATCTTTGCCACTGCACATGACATCTCTAAGGTATTCAGTCGAGTCTGCCATAAATCTCTAATTTCCAAACTGCCCTCCTACTGTTTCTATCCTTCTATCTGTGCCTTCATCTCAAACTTCCTTTCTGGTCATTCTATAGCAGCTGTTGTAGATGGCCACTGTTCTTTTCCTAGAGCTGTCAACAGTGGTGTTCCTCAGGCTTGTGTCCTGTCACAAAGTCTCTTCCTACTATTCATCAATGACCTTCTAAGCTGTACATCTAACCCTATTCACTCATACGTTGATGATTCCACCCTTCACCTTTCCATTTGCTGCTTGCAGCATCCATCTCAGCAGTTACTTCATCGAACAAGGAATGAGGCTATGACCACCTAATGTCTGACTTCTCTCATGTATGTGACTGGATAAAATCAATCTTGTTGTTTTTACTGTATTATAATCTCATTTCTTACATCTTTTGACCCATCAACATCTTCCACAAGAGTATCCTGTAATTTTTTAAAATATCCAACTCAATCCTGCATCATCTCTGGACATACTTAGGGTTTCTTTCTCTCAGGATTTATCTTGGAAAGATCATATTACCTCTCTTGTAAAATCTGCGTCCAAGAGATTAGGTGTGCTAAGCTGACTCCGTACCTTCTTTACCCCTGCACAGTTGTTGACTTTATACACGGGTTTTATTCGCCCCTGTGTAGAGTACAACTCTCATGTGTGGTGTAGGCTCCCTACGTACAACTCTTCTCAGCAGGGTGGAGTCAAAGGCTTTTCGTATCATTAACTCTCCTCGTCTTACTGGCTCCTTAAACTTCTGTCTCTTCACCGCACTGATGCATTTTCATCTCTTTTCTCTTGGAACTTCAATAATCACTGCTCCTCTGAATTGTGTGCGTGCATCCTTATGAAGGGTGCGTTGCACCCGTCTAGCAACAAACCCTCATCCGTTTTCCGTCCAGCTCTCTAATGCAAGTTAACCGTTACCCCCAGTCCTTCGTGTATGCAGCTCTGTAGGTCAGCTCTGGAACTGTCTTCCTCTGTCTGTATTTCCTACTGCCTGTGACCTCCAGTCTTTTAACCGCAGTGTCTCCAGGCATCTCAAAAGAATGGATCTTGAATTTGGTTCTCTGTTATTTTTTCTTCAAGGGAGGAAAATTCTTGAGGGCTTCTGGCCTTTGGTTCCTTGTCCCTTAAAAAAAAAAAAAAAAAAAGCACTGAGGCAGGTTACAATATCTGCCTCAGTCATCTAACTGTGAGGTAAGCAGCCACACAACAGTCTTGTCAGGAATTTATGAACCTAAATCCCTGAATACTGAGACCACGAACCACCTAGCGCTCTTGTTAGGAACCACTCACCTGAAATTGAGAGAACGAGCTACTGAATACTCCACTGGACTTCATCTTCTTCCTCTTCCTCCTCGTCATCGTCTTCATCCTCCTTACCTTTGTCTTTGTCATCTTCATCTCCTGTCTTTGTCCTCGTCTTCATTGTCCTCGTCCTAGTCTTGCTTGTTAAGGGAACCTTCATCCTTAAAATGACCTAGGCATTTTCATTCAATTACGGAGTCCATTTCACGGGCGACATTACAAAAGTGAAGCCTGTCTTCATAAATTGCTTCTGGAGCCACAACAACACCGTATCATTACACACAGGAAGAAAAGGTTCAACCACACCAAATTACTACAGACAGGAAGAAAAGGTGCAACCACACCAAATTACTACAGACAGGAAGAAAAGGTGCAACCACACCAAATTACTACAGACAGGAAGAAAAGGTGCAACCACACCAAATTACTACAGACAGGAAGAAAAGGTGCAACCACACCAAATTACTACAGACAGGAAGAAAAGGTGCAACCACACCAAATCACTTCAGACAGGAAGAAAATGTACAACCACACCAAATCATTGCAGACACGAAGAAAAGGTGCAACCACACCACATCATTGCAGACAGGAAGAAAAGGTACAACCACACCAAATCATTGCAGACAGGAAGAAAAGGTGCAACCACACAAATCATTGCAGACAGGAAGAAAAGGTACAACCACACCAAATCATCACAGACAGGATGAAGACATACTTTGGTTTCTCATGGAGGCCCTACCTTCCTTTGCGACCACCTTTGAGTTCTGCTTAAGGATCTCTTAACCATCTCTGCTATATTACTTACTTGCACATGTGTTTGTAGTATCGTGCAAATAATCCCTTCATGCCCTAAGATCACAACCGGTATAGTGGCACTGCCCTTCAGGTTTCCAGTACAGTAACTTGTAAATTGACACTGTCCTTCAGGCTATCATTCGAATGACATGGATGTTTTGTCATTACAGATCTCGCTCTAAAACCTTGAAAATTATCTTGCTGTTAAAATTCTGAGTTTAATGAATCACACATATTTTGTCAGTATGTTTACTTGTATACACCAGCAATGTATATCGCATTGTCTACTGTTAGTCCGTGGATATTCTATTGTCTCATTTTGTATGCTATTGTACACATCTCTCTCGCGTATCATTTACCCAGTAAACTACTGTCCCTGTATCCATCAGTTTCGGTCGAACTGCAGTATAAGTTGGTATTTCAGTTCCTCGTGTATAATGATAATATTCCTCACACGTATTACGATATATTAATTTGTAGCAGCACCACGTGTGTTTTTCTGGTAGGGGGTTACCAGGGTAATATTTTTTCACATTCCAGTGCTGCTTGCTACTTCTTACCATCGCCTCATCAATTGTCCACATTCATGCTGGACACTATGGCCTCACCCCTCTCCTCCCTCATCTTCACTCCAAGACAGTTGCATGTGCTGCTTGTTCTAACACTTCATGACAAATGCCTTTTCATTCTGGCTTTACAACCATTTTTTTTTTTCTGCTGCTTTACAGCCTTTACCCTAGCGTGACTGGACTCTCAGTCCATTAGTTCATCCAGTCATCTACCACATCCTGGCTCTATGGCAGTCAATAAACCTTGTTGCTCACTTCAACAGAATTTTGTAATCTGTCTCTGCAGTCAACTGAACGAACCGTGATCCCTCTGGGAATCTTAAACAAATATAAATACTAAAATGGAAGAATATGATGTAATACAGTGAGGGAAACCATGATTTGTCGAATACTCGTACGGGATCATCAGAAGGAGGGTGGTATTTTATGGAAGGAGACTTTTTGTGGAACAGGATATGAAATTATTCGAGATTTTTCCGCCGAGGCAACTCACAGGATGAGGCAGGAGGGTGAAATTACTGTGATCCAAAATCTACAACAAAATAAAAATACCTGTACTGAGTGTAATTGGACACTGAGCTGACACTTTGACTGCAGATAGTATCTCCGCGGTGAAAATTAATATCCGTCCGTCAAACGCTGAAAAATAATACGAAATAATTCACTCGACCAAAACGTTAATTATGAGTGTTTGGCATTACGGTGCCTTAGATTTTCCCATAGCATAGTAAAATTATCTGACATCAGCCGAACTTAAATACAGTGTAGGTAATTATCAAGTAAAGGGCTAAAGGTCAAGGGTAGGTGAAACTTAACACAAAACCCTCAACACATACCAGCTTGCAAATACAAGATCTTATTACAGCAGGGGAGGCTTCTGACGCGTGTTAATACAATGTCCCTAGTGGCTGATTTATTTATTCTCCAGTTCACTTATTATATTTCATAGATAAATACTTGAGAGGAGGTTGTGCGGGGGAGATAGCGGTGAAGGAAGAAACAGAGACTAGGTGAAGAAAGGGGGACAGGAAGGTAGAGAAAAGTGACGAAAAGTAATAAAAAAATAGGCTACTTTGATACGGACAGAAATTGTTGGAGAAAGAAAGAAAACATTGGTAATGGGATATCTGACGTGACAGAGCTGGAGAGCACGAGACACGAACTGAGATGGAGATAAATGAGTGACAGAATATAAGCAGAAGAAAAATGAAAGACGCCCATGAAAGAGAGAGAGAGAGAGAGAGAGAGAGAGAGAGAGAGAGAGAGAGAGAGAGAGAGAGAGAGAGAGAGAGAGAGAGAGAGAGAGAGAGTGGATGAAGAGACTGAAAGGGGAAGAAGATATTTCCCAAAAGGGTGAATGATAAAATACGATTTTAAAGGGGGGGGGGAGGAGGAATGGATAGTAAGACACAAAAAAGAGAGAAAGATTGGTCAGAGAGATGGGAAGTGCGAGAAAAAGAGCGTAGCTCAGGGAGAAGGAGGAAGGGGTCTAGGAAGGGGTAGGGCCTGGGGGAAGGAAGGTTTAGTCCAGCTGCTGCTGCAGGTCGTCCCGTCAGTCAGTGCGCCTCCAGTCGTCGGTGGGAGAACGTACGCGGTCTCTCTCCCCGTCTCCCGGTACACGTGGCTCATGGGAGATAAACAAACACGGAGAGAAAATTCGCATCTGGTTCTCCTTCCCAATATCATATCTGCTTCCGAAATACGTTTAGGTTGGGGTTCCGGTAGAGTAATATGGTAATTTTTGTCAGTTCTCAGACAAAGTACGAAGATGGAAAGTTTTTGCGACTCAGCGACATTTGATAGCTCCGGGGAAGGCTTTTCACGAGGGGCTAGTGTTGCTGCAATTTGCACAGTAGTGGATATAAGTTTCATGTTTGCAGGTGCTAATGGTATATTTTGAGTGGACATACCACAGTTCCCATCACCACGCCCATCCCAACAGTCTGGTCTTGTGAAGGTAAGGACAGAACCCGACCTAACGCAACCTGGAATTCTACATATCACATCTGGCGTAACTGGATTCACATATATGTGGATTCGGAAACGTAGCTGGAGTCTGTATGGCTGGATCTGTACATAACTGGGATTTTGCATTACTACACAACTGCAGACTCACACTTTCCGGAACTGTAAATATCTCTCATACACCGTATTTGGAATCACAGGACTGGAATTCAACATATCATTCTTCCTACCTAGCTGGAGCCTCACATAACGAGAATCACACGTAACGGGAATATTTACCGTTCAAGTTCCACGCCATTGCAATATTCATAGCTGGAATATTTGTTCACTCGACTCTTACATATCAATGTTGCTCATATCTGGAATTCAGATTAACCAAGGTTCCTCGGAACCACAGTTCCATAGAACTACCTAGACTTTAGCGTATCTACTCGTGTATGTAAATGGACTCCATGATAATTGGGCTTCTCTATAATTGGACTTACATATACTCGGTGTCTTACATAAATATAATTCAAACCTGAGTCATCCAACTAGAGTCCCACAAGCTACCATTCCTACACAACAGGAGTCCAACATACCAAGCCTTACACACTTGGACTCCTCTATAAATACAAACCCACACAGCTGGTTTCATGCAGGAGGTGACCATCACCAGGCTAATGTTACAATCAACAACCTGGAAAGAAATATATATTTTCTTTAATAAACTGGTTCCTACGAAGAAAGCTGGTATGTGAGGTGGATTCAGACCGTGGTGTTCAAACGATACGCTCTACATACGTGAAACAATATTAATTTCACACAGTAAAGTGTGGGTAGTTTTGCATTTTTAATCAAAGAAGGAATGGCACTGAATCAAACAGATCCTTCAAACTGATTCACTAATGTTGTCTGACTTCAGCAGAGACACAATTAATTTGAAATATATAAACAAACTCTGAAATAAATAATTAAATAAATCACATATATAAAAAAAAGCACACAGAGAAGTAATCAAAATCATTCTTTTCTTGAAACTGATGTCATTCAAGTCGAAAGGACGAAAAATGCTGAAGGAAAAGTAACCATATCAACTCCACACAACCCCATAAGAAACCAGACCTAACCCGTATCATACGGACCCCACAAGGTCCCGGAGAACCAGAAAATTAATAGAGTCCAAAATACTTATGAGACGAGTCGACGGTCCTACACGTCTGGGACCTTTCATTAAGTCAGTACGATTCTGAGGACCATTAGACCCTAGTAAACTTACAGACCAGAATTTCGGAAAACCTGAAGACTTCCACCAAATATTCCAAGCCTCCCCAAAACCTCAATATCTCACTCAAGCCCGAAGCACTAAGAGGCCCGAGACACGAAAGACTAAAAAAATAAAACAAAAGCATCTTGGTAAGTTTCAGTACTACCCCAAAGCTCGCTTCCCCCAGTGAAATCAATTGACGTTCTAAACGCCCATTAAAAAATTATCCAGACGCCCAAAAGAACACAGAAAATCCTCGAAAGTGCACCGGAGCTGGACTTGGAGTGGGTAGAGGTGTATAGGGTGGACAAGATGGGAGAGAGGAGGGTCATAGGAGCTGGACCCACTACCCTCCTGCCCACCTCAGCCCTCCTGTTGGCTTGTCTCATCCACCCAGCTCCAACAGGTGAGTCCTCCCACCCACCCACCCGTCTCTCTCTCTCTCTCTCTCTCTCTCAGACTACCGTATAATTATGGTGTTAAGTGTTTTTAATATTATGGTTGCAGTCATGGTAAGGACTGGAAGGCCTGTATTTCATTAGCTGAACTCGATAAAAATTCTCTCTCTCTCTGAACGCATTCCGAGCAGCAAATATCACCGCCTGTGTTAAATTCATTATTCAGATAGCAATGAGGTTACCCCCATACACTCCTAAGTTATTATTGCTTCACCTTGGCCTTTAACTCGATTACCTCACCCTAATTACCCCAGCCAGGTGAAGGGTAACGCCAGGTAGGTACAATGAAACTTGGGTAGATGTTAGACAGAGGGGCAGGTAGACGATAGAGAGGAGGTAAGTAACTGCTGGAAGTGGTGTGAGCAGTTTGAGCTGATGTTGCAAATGGGGTAGGTAGACTGGCTTGATGCTGGAAAGAACGCTGGTAGATTGGGGTGATGATGGGAAGGAGGTTGGTAGAATAAGGCGATGTTGGGGACGGGTTTGGTAGATGTTTGAAATAGGGAAGATATATTGGCAAAGTAAGTTGATGTTGGAAGTGGATTAGATAAATATTAATATAGGGATTGAATATTAGAAGGTTTAGTAATACTGGAAATGGATTACATTGATGTTAGAAAAGCGGAAGGTATATTTGGCAGGTGGGGAAATTTCAAACGAGGAAGGTTTGTAAGTAGGTCAGGTAGATGTTAGAATTCGGTATGTAGATGTTATAGAGGAAAAAGGTATATTAGTATGTTAGACAGGCGTTAGAAATGAGTTAGGTTTACTGGTATCTTAAGCACTTACCATTAGATATAAGGAGGAGTATTTTAGGAAAAGTTAGGTATGTGCTAGAAAATAGGTACAGTAGTACTTTGAGACAACTAGGATATGAGTCAAGTAGAACGAAAGAAAAATAGGTAGTGAAGCAAAGTTAACAGGTGGGTGACAATCCCCTCAACCCGAGGACGTCTCTATAAAATATGCTCTTGTAATGGCATGATATACTGATTAGTGATTTATGAAACGTTCGTATCATTGGCAAAGGTAAGTGACAACAGAGGTACGTTATATTCTCGTGAGAGTAGCAGGCTACATAGCACCTCTTCAATTTGTTTTGCATATTAGAGATTAGTGTCGGCTTGTAGGCTATTTATATCGTTTATATATCGAATGGATTGCATAACAATATACAGTATAAACAGACAAGGAAGAAATAACAACGAGCATCCTTACCCAACGAGAAGATGGTGAGATAAAGGTTGTTTTCTCGTCACTAACGGAAGCGTCCTAGCATATCTGTCTTTCCTGTTTGTTTCTGCTTTTGCCACGTTAATATTTCCTTGTGTATTATTTTTATGAGAATTATGTAGATGTGCTCTAATAACAAGATGAAAGAATTTGTTAAAGTAAAACATGGGGAATAAATACCCAAAGGAAAGCTGTTACGAAACCTCCTGACCTCCGGGGAATACGGACCAAAGTGTACAATGACGTTGCTTACTATAGGGAGATATTGTTTTAATCCCCCGTAATGTGATATCATCTTTCACATTTGTTCTGGATACCAGCAGACGATTTTATACGGACCGGAAAAGTGGTCTGGTAGTGAAGGGATTACAGTGTGGTCTGGCAGCTGTTTACTGTTACTGTGTACTACTGTGCCCTCAGGGAAACAACACGAATAATAATAATAATAATAATGATAATAATAATAATAAAAATAATAAGAGAAGGATTTATGTTTATCGATAACTTGAGGGTCATCTTATGACTCAAGCTGATAATAATGTCCGACGACAGATGGAAATAAATCTTGGAATTATCGAAACCAAGGGAGGGGTAATAGAATCAGTACTGGTACTGTAAGGTTCTATATTCACTAGAAATATAATCTGGCGTCAGCTCCAACAGAATACTGTGGAGCAGTCATGTCCATGACAGGGGTTAAGGCAAGCAATCCATTTTCGCTAAGGCCCAACGACTTGCAGACAAAAAGTGTCAGCTTAAACCAGTATGGATTCGTGCTTTATAGACTGAGAAACGCTGGGGATAGGAACCAGTGTATGAAGGAGCCACATGAGATATTAAATATGAAAGTCTATCTATCTATCTATCTATTGCCAGAAGCCTCAATCCCGTTCGGGGTGGCCACAAACAAACCGTCTCCACGTCGCCTTGTCTCTCGCCATTTCACTGCTCTGCTCCCAACTCACAACCCCCTCTCTCATATACCTCTCCACCCCATCCCTTCATCTCATCCTCGACCTCCCCCTCCCTCTCCCCCTTTCCACCTCACTCACATACACTCTCTTCGTCAGTCTTTCACCCTCCATCCTCTCCACATGGCCAAACCACCTCAGTGTATTCCTCCTAACGCTTCCTATCACATCCACATCCACACCACAACGCTCCTTTATATCCTCATTTGTCAGCCTGTCTCTCCATGGGACACCACAGGCTCCTCTTAAATAACTCATTTCCACTGCTCTCACTATTGACTTGTGTCCTTCCAACAACGTCCAAGCTTCACTCCCATACGTTAGAGTTGGTATCACAATACTGTCATGTAGTAACTTCTTCATTTCCTTGCTCACTTCCCTGTTTCTTATCACTGCTTTCAAGGAACCAGCAACCTTTCTTCCCTGCTGTACCCTTTCAAGCACTTCACCCTCCAAACCTCCACCCCTACTCATCACACTACTCAAGTACTTAAACGTACTCACATTTTCCAATTCCTCACCATCCAACCTTGCTGTACATTCACTGACTTCACCTCTCTCAAAGACCATCACTTTACTCTTCCCTACATTCACCTTTAGATTCAGTTTCTTACACACTCTCCCAAACTCATCCACCAAGCCTTGCAGCTCTCCTTCGTCTTCACTCAACAACACAGTATCATCTGCAAACAACAGTACAGGGAGTTTCCAAACACTACCCTCTCTCACTAGGGCCACTCCAACATCCACTACCCTACCGTGTACCTCTTTTATTACCCCATCCATGTACAGATTGAACAACCATGGAGACATGACACATCCCTGTTTCAACTCAACCTTCAAAGAGAAAAATTCACTCAGTTCACCATCCACACGCACTGCAGCCTTTGCACCATCACGCATACTCTTCACAGCATTCAACAATTTCCCATCTAATCCATATATTCTTAATACATTCCACAATCCTTGTTTATCCACCCTGTCAT